>NW_024739193.1:0-14149 GCF_018991925.1 Homarus americanus | reverse complement strand
TAACAGGACAGATGCAGGTACACTTAACAGGACAGATACAAGTACACTTAACAAGGTAGATATAGGTACACTTAACAGGACAGATGCAGGTACACTTAAGAGGACAGATACAGGTACACTTAAGAGGACAGATACAAGTACACTTAACAGGACAGATACAAGTACACTTAACAGGACAGATACAAGTACACTTAACAGGACAGATACAAGTACACTTAACAGGACAGATGCAAGTACACTTAACAGGGTAGATATAGGTACACTTAACAGGACAGATGCAGGTACACTTAACAGGACAGATACAGGTACACTTAAGAGGACAGATACAAGTACACTTAACAGGACAGGTACAAGTACACTTAACAGGACAGATACAAGTACACTTAACAGGACAAATGCAAGTACATTTAACAGGACAGATACAAGTACACTTAACAGGACAGATACAAGTACACTTTGAATCCTGAGCATGTTAATACTTTAAGAGACTACTGGACAGCCACTGGTCAGACTGGGAAATAAATCAAATGAATTGCCGTATAAGTCCGGGTGAAGGAGCGGCCACCAATGTTTATATGAATGGATAATTACCTATGTTGATCTACTGTATAGGCGGCGGGAACATGTAATGGTCTAGTGAGTTTTGTTTGGTACCTGTTGTTAATGATTTCTCTCTTCTCTTCTCTTCTCAATGGTCTTACACGTATTCAGTTATACAGTAATAACAGTCGACGTCAGCTGTTCTCCGCCATTGTTCGCGTGACGTCACTGCGTCGTGTGAGAATAATTATTGTAATCACAGTTCCGGAAGAGTCCATAACACGGCACGTCACTTAACTGGTTCTGTAGTTAGGGTTTTTTATATATCTCCGGCAAACGGTTTAGTTCATATATCCGGCAAATGTTTTAGTTCATATATCTGGCAAATGTTTTAGTTCATATATCCGGCAAATGTTTTAGTTCATATATCCGGCAGACGGTTTAGTTTATATATCCGGCAAACGTTTTAGTTCATATATCCGGCAAATGTTTTCGTTCATATATCCGGCAAATGTTTTAGTTCATATATCCGGCAGACGGTTTAGTTTATATATCCGGCAAACGTTTTAGTTCATATATCCGGCAAATGTTTTAGTTCATATATCCGGCAAATGTTTTAGTTCATATATCCGGCACATGTTTTAGTTCATATATCCGGCAAACGGTTTAGTTCATATATCCAGCAAACGTTTTAGTTCATATATCCGGCAAATGTTTTAGTTCATATATCCGGCAAATGTTTTAGTTCATATATCCGGCAAATATTTTAGTTCATATATCCGGCAAATATTTTAGTTCATATATCCGGCAAATGTTTTAGTTCATATATCCGGCAGACGGTTTAGTTCATATATCCGACAAACGTTTTAGTTCATATATCCGGCAAATGTTTTAGTTCATATATCCGGCAAATGTTTTAGTTCATATATCCGGCAAATGTTTTAGTTCATATATCCGGCAAATGTTTTAGTTCATATATCCGGCAAATATTTTAGTTCATATATCCGGCAAATGTTTTAGTTCATATATCCGGCAAATATTTTAGTTCATATATCCGGCAGACGGTTTAGTTCATATATCCGGCAAACTTTTTAGTTCTGGTATACGTTACGTATTTTTTCATTTTTATTAATACCTTTACATGATGATGATGATGAATGGTGATAATGACGATGATGATGATGACCTTTAAATATGATAACGACTTAACTTTAACTGTAATAATAACATATATAAATACTGGTTTAAAAATAATATAATTAGTCAGCAGTAAATTTAACACCACTGACCCAAGCTTACATAAACACACCTGATTTACCAATTTGTTAAGTTCACAATAAATGGGTATTTTACACTCAAAAGTTTATAGCCAATTACGTTTTAATGAATGATTGCATTTTTGTGTGTCAAAGGCGACCGTACGTCTGGCGAAGGAGTTTTATGACTGTGAGGAGAAGGCCAGACGCTGCTCATTACCAGTACTGGCAGTGTGTTTTATGGTAGACCCCTGACTGTGCCTTGGGTGCACCGACGACACCAGCCGATCACACACACATTTACTTACTTACTTACTCCACCGATAGACTATTACTACGTCGATAGATTCTCACATATATTCTTCACGTTGAAACAAGGGATGGCTCCTTAACTTTATGATATCCGGTTAATGTTAGGATAAGTGTTATAAAGATAGGGCAGGTTAATGTTTGGTTTGGTTTGGTTAGGTTAGGTTAGCTTTGCGTTATGTTAGGTTACATTAGTTTAATGTTAGGTTAACTTAATGGACTAGGTGGCGAAACTGCGAATCATCGCCCCCCCCTCTCCCTCCCCACTCCACCTGCTGTTTGATAATTTTGATAAACGACCAAACAGGCAGACAGACAGAGATAAATACACGAATAAATATATAATGAAATGGACATACACTTAGACAGATGAATATATCAAATAGACAGACAGACACAAGACCCCCCAGGTTGGTATGTCATGGTCCTTCAGTGTGTGGTGATAAATGGCTCGGGTCTTGTGTGTTCGTGGGTCTGCGGGTCTCTGAATTTTCTAAAAGTTATTATTACTTTTTCTTCGTCAGTAATGTATAGGAGTGATGCTCAAGGTTCCTTTATTAACGGTGGGTCTCTCTCTCTCTCTCTCTCTCTCTCTCTCTCTCATGATAAAAAACTGATCGACTTGTACCTGTGGTTCTTGTTTGTGTTTTAATTGTTAATTTAATGCAACTTTTTATCTTATTTCTAATTTCTACTGTTGTTCCAGCCACATGTTGTATTGTTAATAATAATAATAATAATAATAATAATAATAATAATAATAATAATAATAATAATAATAAAAATAATGATGATAATAATAATTGAGACGAAGATTATTAAAATATGGAGGCAGGAGGAGTAAGAGGGAAGGAATGATGATAGTTGAGAAGGTGACAATAGTAGTGATAATGCTGGTTGTGGTAGTGATGGTAATATTATACACGTAACAATAATGGTTGCCCTTCGTGTACGAGGATGGCCGGCCCTAGGGCCACCTAGGCGTGAATTTGTTTAAGGTGTTAGAATCTGTCGCCAACACCACAACCACAACCACACCCTAAGTTAACGAGTTGTATGACCCAGTTTCAATGAATAGTCCGAGAAGACCGGACAACTCGGCAACTGCACTGGCTAACCATTATTCCAGAATAAGATCCGCAAATCGATTAACATCCAGGTTCCCATTTACTGGTAAATAGAAAGTCAAATGACGTAAAAAAAAATGCTCATAGTTTCACTTTGTCCAGGAATCGAACAGGGGTCCACTCGCTTGCAAGGCGAGCATGCTGACTATTACACCACAGGTTGCCAAAATTATGTTTAATAATTTTTTTTTTTCGTGCTGGTCAAGCCCCGACCAGAGGTTAGCTAGACCCCCGGACAACTCTTTCGGAGCTTGACCAGCACGTGGTATTGGTATTATTATCTGGACTTGATTATATGTTACAAATTCACTTGTGAGTTTTTCAATGTTTTGTTTTGTATAATATTTACTTATTCTAAGCTAAATGTTAACAAATAAATGACTTAAAAAATACGAAAAAAACAAATAAAAGTGGAACTCGACCTAATATATACTGTATGTTACACTAAATAGGGATAATTGGCCATTAGTGATAACTTCAATGTATTTATCTATTTAGAAGCCTTTGACTGGCCATAAACGATCCTGTAGATCATAAGTATACATATAAATGAATACCTTCATGCATAATGTAACCTGGCCAGACCTAACCTACCTTAACCTAATCTAGCCTAGCCTAACCTAACCTAACCTAACCTAACCTAACCTGGCCAGACCTAACCTAACTTAACCTAATCTAGCCTAACCTAACCTAACGTAACCTAACGAAATCTTCTTCTTCTTCTCCTCACATGCATTATTTCATTATCAACCCAATTAAAATTCGAACCCCTTAACTTTACACACCGTGGTCCTGGGTTGTGGGTGGAGAGGGGGGATGGGGGATTGTTGGGGGAGGGCGGGGGGGAGACTTCTATGTTTGTCTTTGATACCCCCAAAATGTTCTACACTACTGAGGGTACACACAAACACTAATCTTGAAATAGGTTCTTACAGTATTCTCGTACGGGAGATATACAGAGGAACAAAGAAACTGGCTTCCACACCATATGGACTAGTGATCTCAACTACCTGTATCATTCCGCGCTGGCATGTACAGATACCAGCATTCACGAGCTGAATACATAATATGTAAATATGATAATTCACATACATAACATGGTGCATAATAAATGGAAATATTTCATAGGATTAATACGTTCTGTAATACTTTACTATACATAATTAATAGAGTAATATAAGAATACACAGCTTAAGGTACTACTTCGTGTCCATATTATACACCTCCCTCCCCACTATACGCTCATAGTTTCATCTTGAGTGGACCTTTTGTTTCTGAGTCGCTCGGACCTGCGGAGTATCGGGGCAGAAACACAAGGTGGGGATGGATTTACTGTAAAGACATCACATTAGGGGACTCTACTGGGGAAGGGTCAACACTAGGCAGCTCCACAGGTCGGAGGAAACGACGGTTCCTCCACCATACTCTACCACTCGGAAGACGCACTTGGTAGTCCCTGGACCGGCCAATTCCCATGACAACCCCAACCTTGTCCCAGCGGTGAGATACCGGATCTTGAATCCTGACCTGCTGGCCGATACTCAACCTGGGAAGGGGGCGGGCATGACAGTCGTACCGAGCAGCGACATCTGCGGCTCGTTCTGCTGCACGGCGGTCATATTCTTCAGTCTTGGCTTGCCATTCTTGAGAAAATGACTTCGGGTGGGCAGGAACACAAGACCTGAGATGATATCCACATAGAACCTGGGCTGTGGAGCGTCCGGTGAAGTTCGGAGTGTTGCGTTACTCTAACAAACCTCGATCGAAGTCCTCGCAGTCGATATTTCCTGAGGGTGACACCCTAAGGATCAGGTGTTTAACAGTCTTGACTGCGGCTTCAGCGTGTCCATTCGCCTGGGGGTAGTGGGGCGAGGTCACGACATGACTGACTCCCCAACGGTCCATGAAGTCTTGGAACTCGTGGCTGGTGAACTGGGGTCCACCATCAGTCCTGAGGCGGAGGGGAACACCAACTTCTCCGAAGTAATGTCTGAAATTCCGGATGGTAGCAGTAGCCGTTGTATCACTACCACAGGGGACGACAACAGGCCATCCAGACAATCGGTCGGCAATGACGAGGAAGGACTTCCCTGCCACTGCAAAGAATTCGGCCGACACAGACTCGAAGGGTCTTGAAGGGTTATCGTCGCACATTAAAGGTTCCTGTTGTTGGCTGGGTTGCAGAATCTGGCACGGCTCACAGGCACGGACGGTACTTGCAATGTCCGAATCGATTCCGGGCCAAAATACAGTCTGCTTCGCCCGTCGCTTGGTGGCCTCCATTCCTCGATGGCAGTCGTGAAGGCGGGTCAAGGTACGGCGGCGTAGGGCAGCAGGAATGACTACTCGTGGACCATACAAGACGAGGTCTCCGTCACAATAGAGGTCCTCGCGTATCTTCCAGTACGGGAGTAGCGATTCATGAAGGTCGTATCGGTTAGATGGAAATCCCTGGGACACACAGTCGACGAGCCGGATATAGGAAGGGTCGGCCCGGGCTGCGGTGCGGAGATCTTCTAGGGTCTTGTCTGCATCCGGTGCTGTAGACTCTTCTGATGTGAAGACGGCCTTCAATGAGACTACTGACTTGAGGGATGCGGCAGCTGTAGAACACAACATCTCGTCCTCTGGGGTGGGGCGACTGACCGGGGCGCGGGACAGGGCATCCGGGATGCACATTAGCTTACCGGCACGCCACACAGCCGTGAAGAGATAAGGCGAGAGCTTCTCATTCAAACGTTGAAGGCGAGGATTCTCTACTGCAACCAAAGAGTAGTAACTGATAATAGGTACAAGAGGGCGATGATCCGTGAAGAGGGTGAAGTGCTGAAGTCCTATCAGGTAGAAGCGGCACTTCGCCATCGCCCAGACAACAGCCAACATCTCCAGCTCAATCGTGGCATATCGGGTCTCAGCGTCCGTCAGGAACCGGGATCCAAACTGAATTAAGCGGAGTTGTCCACCGCCATGGTCCTGCAGAAGGGCGTAACCAACGCCGTAGAGTCTGGAGGTGTCAGTCTGGAGGACGGTGGGTACGGCTGGGTCGTAACAGGCGAGGACAGGTGGACTTAAGAGGGCTTGCTTGATTCGCTGGAAGGCCTCTTGATGATCTGGGGTCCACAGGAATGTCCTGGGGCTCAGCAGGGGGCGTAACGGCTGGGCTGCGGTGGAGATGTCAGGTGAAAATTCAGCCAGATGATTGACCAGACCCAAAAAAGAACGGAGGTCTGTCAGGTTGGCAGGGGTTGGAAAATCCCTGATTCCACTTAATTTCTCCGGGTCTGCTGAGAGAGTGTACCCACAGAAGTTCACTGATGGTGCGGCGACTACAAACTTGTCAGCGTTGAGGGTAATCCCTTTCTTTCGACATCTGGTGAGAACTTCATATATTCGGGAGAGGTGGGTACAGTAGTCTTCGTCATGGAGTAAAATATCATCAACCACCTTGACACAATTCGTGACTCCTTGAAGGGCCGCGTCACCACGTTGACAGAATGCATCGCCCGTAGCGGCAAATCCCATGGGGCCTCTGCAATACTGATATCTTCCATATGGTGTGATGAATGTAGTCAAATGCTGGTCTTCTTCGGCCAACTCGATCTGCCAATAACCACATAAGGCGTCCATCGTTGTAAAAAACTTCGCCTTCGGGTCCACATTTCGAACAGCTGCGAAGGGTGTGGGTGAAGGGTGGGCTGGACGGGAAACTTGCTGGTTAAGTTTTGCACATCGGTGGTGATCCGTACTCCACCACGAGGTTTGGCGACGGGGACGAGAGGGTGGCACCAAGGTGAAGGTTCGTCTCCGGCCGGCTTGATGATTCCCTGAGCAGCCATGGAGTCAAGCTCTTGTCTAACTAGCTCCTTGTAGGCGTGAGGAATCAAACGAGGGGTGTGGATGGCAAAAGGTGTGGCACCATCCTTAAGATGAATCTTCATAGGTGGACCCACCATCGGCTTGAGTGGTGTGGATCCCAAAGATTTCTTCGTAACCAACACGTCAGCAAACTCCTTGAGAAGGTAAGCTCTTGCATCAGAAGGGGACGTGTTTGTAGAGATAGGGAGTTCCTTCAACCTGTTGACTTGGGTGACCTTTAAAATAGGTTTGGGGAATTCCTTGGAAATAATGGCCAACTCTTGACAAGGGCCATATGATAAAAGCGGAGTCGGGATCCCATCATGAACATCAATCCGGGCTGAGCAAGACAGCTTACCAAAGGTAAGAGTAGCTGTTTGACCGCCGCCAATTATTTGTTGTCGTTATGGGGTCTATAAAAACAGCTGCCAGATCAGAACTGTTGTCTAATTGCGGTAATAATTCAATCTTCATCTCTACATAATTGGTTTGATAACAAGAATAATGATTAAGGCAGTGTCAAGGTAACTGGTTCAGGGTGTGTAATAATAATAATAATAATAATAATAATAATAATAATTGACGGTTTATTGAAAAAGTTCTGCAGCCCGAAGGCTGAAAATATACATTGGACATAAATGACTTATTACATACAGTACATTGGTGGTTTAACAAAAGCCTTCATTAGAGAAAGGTAAAGGAACATACAGTGAACATATAGATTAATGTAGGTGTTGAACAGCAAACACGTAGTGTAGTAACTCCCTCCCAGATGGTGTTAGGGAGGGACCTCACGTGGTGTAGTAGTTCTCATGATGGTGTTGGTGAGGGGCTCTCTACGGGTGTAGTAATTCCCTCACAGATGGTGTTATGAGGGGCCTCACGTGGTGTAGTAATTCCTTCACAGATGGTGTTATATGAGTGAGGTGTGGTTCCAGGCCTTCCTATTGTAGACGGATTAACACATCGCTGGTTGTTGGGTCTCACGGGCCGTTATCACTGGGTACCTGGGACCTCACTGTGTGAAGGTTAAGTTGGGTACTACTGTTACTGTTGAGTTGTTCTCACTGACTTAAGCACTGTTCACCACTGTTCACCTCTGTTTAACACTGGTTCCATTCCTTTCCTAAATGAAATAGTAACTTCTGGCGAGAACATGTTGATATTCCGGTGGGGAGGAGGGTTCAGGGGAGGGGGTTGGTATGGGCCAACATAACAGTTGACCTGGCTGCTCCGAGAGGAGCGCCAGGTACGTCTTGACCCTTCGGTGGTCAAGGATGTAGGTGTGTGTGTGTGTGTGTGTGTGTGTGTGTGTGTTACATAGTGTGCAGCTTATTAGTCACACACACATACACACACAGGACCTCTTTACACTATAACCACCACCACACCACAACCATACCAAAACCACCCCCACACCACCACTCCACACCACAACCATACCAAAACCACCCCCACACCACCACTCCACCACACCACAACCATACCAAAACCACCCCCACACCACCACTCCACCACACCATAACCACTACTATACCACAACCACCCCACAACCACCACACAACCACCACCACACAACCACCACCACACAACCACCACCACACCATAACCACTACTATACCACAACCACCACACAACAAATACCACCACATAAATACTACCACTACACCACAACCACCACTACACCACAACCACCACCACACCACACCACAACCACCACCACACCACAACCACCACCACACCACAACCACCACACAACAAATACCACCACATAAATACTACCACTACACCACAACCACCACTACACCACAAACACCACCACACTACATCCACCACATAACCACCACCACACCATAACCACCGTCACACCACAACCACCACACAACAAATACCACCACATAAATACTACCACTACACCACAACCACCACACAACAAATACCACCACATAACTACTACCACTACACCACAACCACCACACAACAAATACCACCACATAAATACTACCACTACACCACAACCACCACACAACAAATACCACAACATAAATACTACCACTACACCACAACCACCACTACACGACAACCACCACCACACCATAACCACAGTCACACCACAACCACCACACAACAAATACCACCACATAAATACTCCCACTACACTACAACCACCACACAACCACCACCACACCACAACCACGTCACAACCACCACAAAACCACAACCACCACACAACAAATACCACCACATAAATACTACCACTAACTACACCACAACCACCACTACACGACAACCACCACCACACCACAACTACCACCGCACCACAACTACCACCGCACCACACACTAGATGATGAGGCAACTTTTTGCCCGAGTCGATAGTCTGTGATGTGTACGACTTTTAATTGTTGACATTTTAAGTGTTTATGTTGTATCACTCACACCACATACTGCCAGTGAGACTCTCTCGTGTTTAATAAATGGTTGCCCCTCGTGTAACGAGGATGGCCGGCCCAAGGGTCACCTAGGCGTGAATTTGTTTAAGGAGCGTGTGTCAAGGAATAGTGTGAGAAGACCGGGCAGTTCGCCAACTGCACTGGCGAACCATTACCCCGGAATACGATTAGTAAATCTATTAACAATCAGGTTCCCAATTACTACTGGGTAGACAGAGGCAAATGCTTAAAGAACCTTGTCCATAGTTTAACCATGCCGGGGGATCGAACCCGGGTCCGCTCGCTTGCGAGGCGAGCTTGCTTGACCATTACACCACAGATACGAACACGTACGGCTCACCTGAAGATTAGTCCCTGCAGTATATTTTACCCTAAGATTAACCTCTAACACTTTTTTGGGGAGATTAAGTTGGGTTGGGTTAGTTTAGATTAGATTAGGTTAGGTTAGGTTAGATTATAATTAGGGTGGTTAATCTTAAGGTGAAATAGCTGGACTAATCTTCGTTGATCCCATACAGTCAAGTTAACAAAATGCAAGCTGTATGGGATTAGATTAAACTATTAATCTATGTACTGTTACCAAACCTAACATAATGTAACGTAACGTTACGTAATGTAACGTAACGTAACGTAATTTATAATAGAATAATATAAAAAATTTAAAACTTAAAACTAATGAAAAAATACAGCAAACGAAAAAGAAAAATGATTTATCGATGTATTATTATTATTATTATTATTATTATTATTATTATTATTATTATTATTATTATTATTATTATTATTATTATTATTATTATTATTATTATTATCAAGCCCTAGTACATCGAATATTGTTAAGCCACCAAAGAATTACTAAAAATTTCGTTTTTTCCTACACCACTCAGTTTGAGTGTTCAGCCCCGCCCACTGACTACCGACCAGCCGCCATCATATTAATAACTTTCATTTTGTTTTAATTTAGTATTATTTCATAATAGATAAAAGCGTAAATCGGTTGTGATATCTGCTATTATAAATTAATTAACGAATTTATATATTGTTATGTAGTACTATCTTTTATATCGGATTAAAGTTTTTATGAGAATGCCAAAAAGAGACGACAGTGCTCTGATATACAGTAGAGTTTAGACTAAAAATGGTTGAAAAACTTAGGAAAAGGATAGTCGTCTGGGCTCTGATTCGGTTGTTTGGGTAGAGCGAAGTAATCATTCGTCCTTTTAATTAGAAATGAACAGTACAAAGTAAATGGAATGTTTTCTATCAGCGGTTCAGAAACAGTTGCATTCCAAATAACAAGATGTATATAAAAAACTGCCGAAAAAGCGGTGCTCTTTAAGGGAAGATAATGCACCAAGTCTGTAAGAGAAAGTTCACCTGACCATGACATCAGCCCGCAGTGTCTACCTCCTAACGCCCCTGGTATGTTATAGTCAATGAATCAAGGGATCATTGCACATTTGAAGAAGCTTAACACGCCAAAGCCTCTTAATGGCATGTTAAATGTTGGTGAAGGTGGTGATCTCGACGCTGCACGAGGCTTCTGGATAAATTACAATATTTATCACACCATCACTGAACCCCGAGTCCTAGCCAGACGTTACACAAGCTACAGGTAATATAGTGTTGTGGTGCAAACTATGGCCTTCAGTGGTAAATGAGTCAGAGGTTCACTGATTCAACTGTAGAAATCAAGTATCCTTGAAATAGTAAAATTGTTCCAGGGTTTGATGTCATGGACACCCAGGACCTAGATAATAAGCCTTGTGAAGTGTAAGAATCACATACAGCAGAGTTAGTTCACCCAGTTGTGGATGTGTTTTCCTAACTTTGCTGTTGGGGAAGTAAAGGTGGTCGAGTGTAGTATTGGTCACATTACCTTGTATACCTACAAAAAGCTTAGCTCTCACCATGTTGTATCCATACTGACCTTAACAACTCGCCAGGCTTATGTGATCCACATTCACAAGAGAAGTAATTTTTCCTGCCTTCCAACTGACTGACGAGGACACTAACCTGGCAAGGGGATTATAGGCACAAACCCACTTTAAGAGAAGTAAAAAACATGAATGACAAGTCTCTCGAGTCACTGAGGACCTGACCACCCACCACCAGCACCTGTACCACTTAGTCATACCGTAAGTGCAAACAGTCATTAGTGCATATTTTTGGCAACGATGTGTTTTTGGGCGCGGCCTTAATGACAACAGACAAAACGAACCAATTAAACCAAACCTAAAGATCTAGAGATATTTTAAAGTTGAATTTGGTTGGTGGTTTTGCTTATCGTCATTATCAGTTTAGTCATGGTTAGACCAGAACCTACATTGTTGTCAGAAATTTGTCATGAATAATTCATTTTAATAATTGTTAAGATCATTATCGCAGTCTTCAGCACACTGGTTCCCAAACTGGGGGCCATGGCCCCCCAGCAAAATTTAGGGGGCCATAAGCTGAGGCTATGTACACATAAAAATCCCAAGCCGCACCACACTAGAACAGCCAGTCAGCAGCTGAGCCAGCCAGAGATATGGATTGGGAGAGGGGGGCCATGGATAAGGATCATATATGAAAAGTGGGTAATGATCAGAAAAAGTTTGGGAACACCATGGTACCTGCAGTATCATACACTTATATTAAAACAAACTAAACCAACCAACTAAACCTTCCTAATCTAACATTACCTAATATAACCGAACCTAACCTAACTTTACTTGGTAAAGATTCGAAAAAGGTCACTTTATAGCATTTTCGTTGGAAATTTATATTCTTCGATTTTTTTTTATACTTTGAGATTTCACTTGAAAATTTTATTTTTATCGCACAGAGTGGGCAGGGCTTTGAGGTAAAGGGAAATCGTGAGGTAGAACACGCAAAACGCTGACGAAATTAAACCTAACCTAATTTAATTATCACAGAAATGTTAGGAGTAATTTTTAAGAACGGGTGCCCGGGTTAAGGAGCCAAGTTAGGAAACATTCCAATAGAAGAAAACTTCTTCAGTTTAATTAAGAACATCCCAAAAATGGCGGAGGAAATAAATTTTTACCAAATAAAAAAAAATGATCAAGAACCTAACCTCAGTCAATCAAGAGTACCGTCCCCATATATATGAGGGTTGGCGACCACAGTCCTCCACTCTAAACTTTCTCGGACTGTTTTTAACAATCCCCCCCCAAGGTTTTAATTTCATCATCCACCCCAGTCGTTGCCTTCCTCTGGCCCTCTTACCCTCAACTTTGCCCATTAATATTTCTGTTATTATCCCCTCGTCCCTAATTATATAACCAAAGTATCTCATTTTTTTTATGAACAGTTGGGGACATTTCCGACTAGTACACTCAGCGTTGTCAATCCATTCTTTCCGTGAGGTGTGAACCCCCGCGAGTATCTGAACGTGAATCTGAAGCCTCTAAGTTACTCGGTGAGACTTGAGGTGCACACAGTAGCCTGGGACCACAATGATATAATTTGTCTCCATACATGTGCCCGGCAACGTTGACATAGATAATTAGTGTAGTATGGACGCTTTTCATTCACCTAACGTGGAGTAAATAATACCTGTCCTGCAGTGACAATGTAATGCTGAAAAAGGAAAAATCTATCACTTTTATCCTCAAGCAAAGTCTAAGATGTTATAGTGCCAGGCTTTATGGAGTGTGGTGTGGTGGTGGCGTGGTGCCTAGGATTGTGAGACAAAGTCAATATTCTTGCCTGCCGCATTTCTGTCCAATCACCTAATTTTCTACTTGTTTACCAAATCTCACTTACGTAACAGGAAAAGCATCATTACACACATATTTTCACTATTAATATTGTATAGTATATTTTTGTAGCGTACACAAAAAAAACACTCGTAAATACAATTTCTCTTCAATCTTAGGCACATTTCGTCATGGCTCAGGTTTATCCCAAAGTTGACATGAAGAGCATGACTAATGTCCACATACTATAGCAGACAGGCTGTAATAATGTTATGTTATTTATCTCAATGACACTACAACCAAATGGTAAGTATTAGCATTCAGATCTTGAGTATTTCTTACTTAACACAACAGTGTGGCGGTGCAACTGTCCCCTATCCTCTGTGCAGCGCACAGAGACCTGCCCTCCCCTACGTCCCCTTATGTCACACCACCTCCCCTAAACATCCCCCTGACATCATTTCGGTTATTTACATTAAGAGAGTTACAGGGTGTATTAAAAAGGTGTTTGAAGGCTATTTTTGTTTTTCAATTTCTGTGTATGTATGTATGTATGTATGTATGTATGTATGTATGTATGTATGTATGTATGTGGACCTCGTCACACATGACAGCCTTTACATCAGACCTGTGTGGTCTGTCATCTCTCCACCTCGACCCTCCACATAAAACCTTCACTGGACGAAAAGCTTATAATTTTTAGCCCCTCTCCTCAGAGTTATGAGTTAGTGTTAAAATGTATTATAATTGACCTTCCTTCAGTTTCGTTTATCTTGGTGTGTGCTTAAGAAAATACCTTATGTTATATGGAAACTTCCTGTAGTTTGATATATACGTTATGTCAAGGTGTTCGGTACATCAAGGTACCCACTCAGGTCAGGACTTATGGCTTCAGCTGAGGAGTGG
>NW_024739192.1:0-223604 GCF_018991925.1 Homarus americanus | reverse complement strand
AACTCAAAAAAAATTCGCCTCCGTATGACGCACCCTAATCCCACAAAGTAATCAAAGCTTGCCCAGTACTTACTACCGTGTTCACCATTAACATCACCCTGGACTTGGGCTTATTACCTACAATGTTGTGATGCATGATACCTTCAACATGCGCACCGTGTAAAATTGGATGGTGATTCATCGCACATCTCTTATTGTCTACAATTACATTGCAAGTGTCTTTGACATCACGTTGTTTAGATAAATGTTGGCCTCTGATACACTTGTAGCATTTACCCTTTCCTTTCATCAATTCATTTTTTCCTGATTGCTTAACTTTGGGAAATTGTGACATTCAAAGATATCATGGCCGTTACTTTCATGAAACCAACACCTATTTGGTTGAGTATTCAGATTACCTATTCTTTTATTTGCATTAAATTTATTATCAGTCAAGTTTCTGCCTATCTGGTTTTTATTTTCTTGTAGGTCTCTTATCATCCCATACAACTCATTTCTTTCCTCATTAGTGCTTGTATCTTTCATGACATTGTGGATATTGCCCTTACTATATTTATTAATTCTCACTGCTGATTAAATTTTTATCTTTTGAGTTATTAAGTAATCCAACAATAACAGAAAATTTACAGCACATCCTTTTACACCCCTTCACTTTGATCCATTACAGTGACCCAATCCCTTTTCTGCGAAATATGAAGTATTCTTTCAGTCAAACCAATCACATTAGTGGAATTCGTTTCCCCTTGTAAGTTAAGTTTCCTTAAATCAAGATATCATCTTTCTACTGTGTCCACAACTTTGATGAAATTTTTGTCATCGCCCTCAGATAAAGGTTTTAATGGACGTAAATCAGATATAATCAAGTCAACAATCTTTCTACGATTACCATATATGTTGTTTAATCTGTCAATCATTGCATTATAATCACCTTCTACACCCTTCACTGCGTCCAAAACTTCTGGCGACAAACAACTACGTGATACATAAGGATCTTCACCAAGGGTAGGGATTACTAGCCTTTCAAAGTTAGCTTTAAAGCTTGGATTATCTCTCATATGTCAAGTAAATTAAGGAGGATCTAATGCTTCACTGCTTATTTTGCTTGGTAAAGGTTTTTCTTAAAATTTTCCATAACTTGCTAACTGTACCAGCATATTAACTTTATCTTTTCTATCTCTGTTATATAATTATTTGCTTCATCCAATAATTCTTCATCGCTACATCTAAATTCAGAAAAAAACGTAATGTATTCCTCGCTTATATTTTCAAATTTATCACAACACTGTGATTACCTGTTGGTAGAGGTCAGTGAGTACAGAGTTCGGGTTTTCCTTAGCAAATCCCTCCTTCAAAAGGTTAATCTTCCTCGTGAACTTCCATTTGGCCGTCTTCCTTCTCTTCTTCAGCTCCTCTAGTTATTCCGTGCCACCCATAATGAGGTGATGTTGAAATGTTGGGTCGTACCAATATAAAGTCAGGGTTGCAGTAACACCACTTTATTTGAAGTAGGTTTCAACCTGGGAATCATCTTCAATAATGAATACTGCTCCAATAAAAAAAACTAATGTTAACTCAAACTCATATCATAACCCTCCAAATCAGCACGAACCCAGTACAAAGTTCTCCAGTCCGTCCAGCCAGTCACCACAAGGGACAAATGTCAAGCCGCCCACATACACTGCAAACAATACTTTAATCCTATAAATTTGCCTCATACAATTATGATATCTATTTCTGATAACTCTTGCTGACAAAGAATATCCAAATATTAATCAATATATACCAAATAGCCAAAACTAACTTATATGTACAGAATATTAAAATTTCTTGTCCAGAACATATATTACGGCAGCCACCACAACAACAATGTCGCCTGTGTCCGGAGCGACAATAATTTTTATACGAAATATATTTATTTTAGTACAATAAATTCTTACATCCACAATATTTATACAATATCTAACAAATGTATATTTTTACACATCACATATTTCATCAGACCCTGAATGATGAATATTTATTTTAGTACAATAAATTCTTACATCCACAATATTTATACAATATCTAACATACTGTATATATATATTTTTACACATCACATATCTGATCAGACTCTGTATGATAATACAATCCCACATGTCTAGCGTTCTGTTCTGAGCTATCACAACCATTTTCTCAAACAGTCTATACTTGGTTTCACTGAAAGTTTTGATGTTCTGTTTGTTGATAGTGTCATAAAAAAGCATCATCTGTTTTCAGACGATATTCCTGAAAAGTTGGAAAGCTGCTTTCACTTTCACATTCAGCAAATTGTCATGTATGTCAGGCGATGGTGATGTTCCAGTGGAGGTCAACTAACGAGGCAACATCAGACTCATCTCTCTCGATGTGTGAACTTTGTAAGTCTGGATGACTGAGACCAACAGAATGGACAGAGATTTGTCCATTGTCGCAATGCTGCTGGTCAATGTTCAGCTGTAAGATAGTAACCGGACACTGTACCAGGTTTAATGCTAAATCCACGCGTTTCTCCAGCAGCATGAGTGCCTTTATTAACTGTTTCTTCAATTGTTTGATCCACAGCAATTCGCGGAAAAGGATTTGTATGCCTGAGCTGAACAAAGAATCCGTCACGTTGGAAATGATAATGCAACTTTAGACATAACATCTTCAGTTGTGTCATCTGAGCAGAGTAAATAGGAAGGTATCTTGTGTAGTTAATGTTGTCCATTGCAAAGCACCAAGGGATCATCTCATGAATGCAAGAGAGAAGTAGGTAGTGCGTGTACCAGTCACCTTCACGATCGGCACGAAGTAGTCCAAGTAAGATCTCCACTAATTCGATGCAAGTCATCCAGCAATCCATAAACAAGTTAAGAAATCTGTTACAGGTTTTGTCATTTTAGGTAGAATTGTATGTTGCATGACATACGTTGTTGTAAAGTTCAAACACAACACAATTTTAATTTAATGTGGAAAGAGCTTCAGGGTGGCTTGTCCTAACCCACTCTGGAAAACCTGCCCACGCTAACATCACCAAGGCTTCATTAATTATTTTATGAAAACGGACAGAACGGTTGTAATGTTTTCCTTCCATCAATTTCATGATGGACCCCTCAACAATGACTCCAAACTCAACAGCTAAATCGCGAAGTCCCGCATCACCAAACATCTTACCTACTATTGACATTATGTTGTTAACCGTGTGAAAGTTGCCCATCATGATTACAGTGTTTCCAAACTTGTTTAGGTCATCTCTTGTTATTTCTGTATCCTTTGCAAATAGAGCTTGATCAAGAACCACAGGAATTTTTGTATGATTAGCGAAGACTGAATAGCAACAGTTTGGCATAATATTTCATGGACAGTTGTCATTTCTGTTGCGGGAGCATTGATTGTTGGCAAGTAGCCAAGCGAATCACTTGATACTTCAATGTGGTCTCCTGTCAGAATGTTAAAGCCTTTCCAGGGGCTGATTTTTTGATTCAGTGAGTCTTGTTTAGGCACCATTACCCACAGTAAGTTTCGATGAAGTGCACTTATAGATGAAGCAGCAAATGTTGTAGAAAGGTCAGCTGGAATGATTGGTGGTGGACCTTTTCTTTTTCTGGTAGTGTATGTTGCAAGTTGTTTGTCAGTTCGTTGGATCGTTCGCTTCTTGTCTCTCTTCATTACAGTTGCTGTAGGTACTGGTGGTGTGCATGAAAGAGATGTGGGCTGAACATTAATATTATTGACGCGATGCGAAGTTTCAGCTCCTTTAAGTACTTCCCCTCGTCTATAAATATTGTCAAATACAAGTAGAAACCCTAGGGTGTATGTTTGAGGGAAGAGGTATTGCATCGGTGATAACATTACAGATCTTTTTTTTTCAGTATAGTGTGGTGTGTCGACCTATTGCGATTGTGTATACGAACACGAGTGTCCAATTCGATTCAATATTATGATCAGTTCAACATTTCCCGTGAGTGTTTTGATGACCCAAGGAAGTAGTACGTTCTTGGGAGTTTGCACTTGACTGCCAGTCACAGCATTGATTATATCTTGAACAATGGACCAGGTCTGTCTGTTAATGTGGCCTGAGAACTCTTCTTTACCACCAAGTACGAGAGTCATAAAATGTGAAAGGCTTTCGGGTATTGAAATATATGTCAAGTTCAGATTTTAAGCTTGTGGAGGCCAAAACTGTTCATGATTTGTACATTTATTTCGTCACGTAGGTATACTGTACCTGGCACTCTCCTTAACTCTGCTCAGATGGTCATCAGATGAACTAAGTTTACTCTTCAAAAGTATATTTTCTTTAGCAACGGATTAATTTACAGGTTATCTGGTCTAACAGACACTCGTCGTGTAGTTTCTGTTATATGTTGTGTGTAATGTGCTTTTACTGCAACAATATCTCGTGCGGTCAGACTCACAATTCTTTCATCTTAGCGTTCAATTGCAATGGTGCGAACTAGTTGGTAAGCTCTGAGTTCTACTGTTGGTTTCAAAGGTTCACGACTATTGGTTCCTTTGAGATACTTTGTAGCTTTCTGACACAAAAAAAAATGCAAAATTTGTCACACACTGTTTTGTTGAAGCCCGGTCAGTGTTTTCTATTTGTAAAATCAGATCGGCATTTATTGTAAAAACAGTTGAACTGTCCTCACGTGTAAGCTTGTTAATGGGCTAAAATTTTCAGTAAGTGTTTTCCATGAATCATCATCCTAAAGACTACAGTAGTCAGTTCATTAAGAGGTGATTCATAAATAAGAACATAAGATCATAAGAATGGAGGAAACTGCAGCGGGCCTATTGGCCCATACTGGGCAGTCCCGTTTACACCCAACCCCTATTGCTCATATAAGCATCCAACCTATGTTTGAAGCTATTCAGCGTATTCGAGTTAGTGATGATATTTGGTAACTTGTTCCATTCATCCACCACTCTGTTTCCAAACCAGTGTTTACCTATTTCCCGCCTAAATCTAAATTTGTCTAATTTAAAACCATTGTTACGAGTTCGACAAAAGAAAAACACAAACTCCAAAGAAAATTGGCAAAAACACCAATAACTTTCGGTGATGCTTGCCGAAATATCAGAAATAGAGTAACTCAAGCAGTTAGATATGGCAGACGTAGCTATTATACAGATAAGCTCCAGTCAGCATCAGGCAAAAGTAAGAAAACCTGAATTATCATCAATTCTATTCAGAACAGGAACACTCAGCCTTCGGCCCCCCACTCAACTTTTATGATAAATGATTCAGTTGTAACGGAACCCTCCCTCATTACCAACCACTTCAATAACTATTTTATCAATGTTGGCAAAAAATCTTTTAGAGAGTATCCCTCATAACCATGAGGAATTTAGAGCCTACCTGCAAAATTGACAGCAAAATGAGTTGTTCTTATCCCCTGTCACAGCAGATGAAATATTGACTATCATAAGAAAAATTCAGAAGATGCAGCAACAGGCGACGACAATATACCAATAAGCATCATCAAGAATGTAGTTCACTTATTACTACCTGTTCTCTTATACATTTGTAACTCCTCATTCAATATTGGTGTCTTTCCAGATGAGCTAAAAATTGCTAAAGTTCACCCAGCATGCAAAAAATTTGGGGATAAAGGTTTTTACAAGAATTACCGCCTCATTTCAGTCCTCCCGGCCTTAAGTAAGATATTGGAGAAGCTAGCTAGTAGTAGACTAAATTCCTTCCCCAGTGTGAATAAAATTCTTACAGACTATCAGTTTGGATTTAGTGCAAGAAGGTCAACTGAGAGTTTTCTGCTATCCCTTACTAATGGCATCTTAAACTCCTTTGAAGACAGTCAGTTTACAGTTGGAATATTCCTGGACCTCTCTAAAGCCTTTGATACTGTCGGTCATACCATCCTCGTGTCAAAGCTTGAACATTACGGCGTTAGGGGCTTATTCAACAATTGGTTTACCTCATATCTCCTAACAGGAAGGAGTATGTTTGCTATAATAATCATCAATCTGACTCCTCATCAATTTTGTATGGCATCCTTCGAGGCTCCATTCTCGGTCCAGTATTGTTCTTATTGTACATAAACGATATAATCCACTCCAGCACACTCATACAAATTCAACTTAGTTGAAGACGATAGTAATCTCTATGCCAGCATCTTAGATCTTCATTCCTTGATGAGAACTATGAACACTGAATTGACTGAAGTCAGGACCTGGGTAATACATAATAAACTGACCTTAAACCTCTAAAAAAAACTGCACAATCATTCACGGAAGGAAAAACCTACCCCAGATTTGGACCTCCTGTACATTGGTAATACAGTCCTTAAACGTGAACAAAATTCTAAATTCTTTTGGGTTAATGTTGATGAGAAACTTAGCTGAAAAAACCACATTCAAGCCATTAATAGTAGAGTCAATAAACAGTGTGGTATCCTGTATCACATTCGTCCGTCACTTACTCATGCAGCAATGAAAGAAATCTGTTATGATCTTGTTTACTAACACTTGATACACTGTCACATACTATGGGGGCCTCTGGCTCTTGAAAACACAACCCCTGATTACTGCACAGAAGAGAGTTGTGCGGTCAATGATCTACTTAAGAAAAACTGATCACACTAAGGAACAATTTGCTAATTTGAAAATGTTAAAATTCGAGGATATTGACACCTACTGCTCTGCCCTATTTGCTTACAAATCTGTCAATCACGTGATTGACAATAATTATTTCCAGTTCTGGAATGAACAGATACAATTTAAGTCACCCAGAGTTACTAAGACCACCCTCCATGAGCTCCGTTTAGTCCCAGACCTATGTAAAATATCATGATGTGAGCGTGTGGAACAACTTACCCCCACCTACCCGAGCAAAGACTATGCCCCTTCCTCTAAATCACCTCTTAAAAAAATATTTATTGTCGAAGTATTTATATTCTTGTAATACCTACTTTATATTCATGCTAGAATTGTACCACCAAAACTATTATATCATAGATAGTCATGTAGATAGACAGAAATTACCATTGCAATAATTATATTTGCCGACAAGACATCATACTGACAGCTCTGTCCTCTTGTTCCAACCTATGTTGCACTGCTTCCTTCCCTTATCGTATCTATATATATCAGCACCATTGTAAAATATGTATATACTTAAAATAAATGTGTAAAAAATAAATAAAATAAATAAATAATGAAGTGATAACCGTGGTAACATTCTGATATGTTCTTACAACCAACCATGTTATGTGTACCACTCAAGATGATACTAAATGTTACATAATACTGCCTTGAGATAAATGTACAGTATATACCAAGTGCCTTCAAGAGAGCTCTGGCTCTCAACTGGCTCAGTAATGAGTTACAGCCCAATAACACACATGTTTACAATTTGCTGGAAATCCACAATCGTTTTCAAAGATGGTGGCCAAGATGTCATTTAGCTGGGAATCTGAGATGTTCCTTAGATGAATCCATTCAGTTTGAAGATCGAACTAACGAAAAATCATTATGAGATTTATTCCATCCCTTTGGCAGTCACCTATAAAATTTCCAGGGCTGGCTCATGGACTATATCGCTCATATGTTTTTACAATCTATATTTGAAACTTCCCTTTGTGTTCCAGTTAATCATGGTGTTTGGTAACATGCTCCACTGATCCACATCCTTTGTAACCTCTATTTTACTTGTTTGGACAAATTTTATATTTTATCTACTATTATAAACATATTTCTTCGAAAGTTGCACTTGGGTATCAAGCCCTCACACGTAAGGCGCTAAAGGCTAGGAATTCAGATACTCAGCCCTCTGTTGGAGATTCCTCAGTTTAGCTGCAGCACACAGTATTTGATAACATGGACAGGCATCCGTAACTATTTTTTCTACCTGGTTAGACTACACCTCTTAGGACTCGGTAGGTGTGGCCGAGAACTGTATTAGCCCCTGTCTAACAGACAGTAATACCACTGTCTAGTAGAGTCATTAGTTTATTCGCTGGCTGCTTCAGTCATCCAAGGTCTCTTGGACACACCACATATGTGTTAATGATGCTCGCTAAAACTCGCTTCAACCATACTAATACTCATAGCTCATAGTGTTAGTTATAGTGATATCATATTTTAATTGTGCCTGGACTATTTTTTTTAATAAAAATGAGAAAAGATGATTTGGGTTTGCAAGCTTAACCCCACAATATTTCTTGTTGTAACTTCTAAATTACCAACAGTGCTGTAACCCCGGACCATTTGTCAGTGATTACAACAAGTAAATAGAGGTTACACATTTCCAGACCAGTATTTATCTAAATTTAAATTTGCCTCATTGAAAACCATTGTTAGGTCTTCGCTCCTGGTTAGATAGTTTAAGCACCTTTGTTATATCACCCTTGTTTAACACTGACTTCCATTTATACACCTCAATCATATCGCTCCTCAAATGTTTTAATCTGTCTCCATACTCACGGTTCCCAATGCTCGGGATTAGCCTTGTCATATTCATCTGGATGCTTTCTCGGGATTGGATATCCATTCTATAGTACGGTGAGCAAAATTGAAACCCGTAATCCAAGTAAGGTTTCACTTATGCGAGATATAGTTTAGGTACTTAGCTATTCTTGTAACACTCCATTGTATGAACCTTGCAAGCCTTGTGTCGAGCATATATGCATTGCTGTCTTGGTTTGAGGTTACTACTTATCATTACCACTAAATCTTTCTCACCGTCTAATTTCTCTATAACAACGTTGTTCACCTGACATCTGGTTTCCCTGTATAAATTTCCGAGGCAACGTAACTTACATTTTTCCGCCAATTTTCAGACGACCAGAAAAGTTTGTTTAGATCTTCTTGTAAATTTTTCGCAGTCCTCATCAGTTTTAATTACACGGCATATATTAGTGTCGTCAGCAAATTTATTTATGTTGCTATTATATAAATTCAAAACATCATAAATATATTGACATATTTCTGTTACATGATGTGTTTCACCCAGTCTTGTTGCTGAGTGAGAATGATTTGCCAGCGTCTTGGGACCAACTAATCCAACAGTTGTTATTCCTAAAAATATTGCCAGGCACCTCCAGCTCCAAACATTGTCGACCATTAATGTAACTTAAACAACAGGGGGACAGGTCAAGACAGGGAATAGAGAAGCCTTAAGTCCTTTGGGAATTGGCCAACTCTGTGTCCCGTGGCGTGGGTGAGATATATGGAAGTCCGTGTGTATATGGACTGTTGAGATATACTGGTAGCCTCGTGTCACCTAGTAAGAATCGGTAAAATGCTATGACGACCACATTGTTGGCACGGGCAATCCCTGGTAGAGGCTCACATTGCTTAAAAATAAGATGACTAAGCAGGGTTTGTGTGAAATAAAACAAAGCCTAGGATTACTTTCGTTGCCCTTCTGTCTCCGTGGTAACGACCCCTGTTCACACGTAGAGCTCCAGGGTTTGATTCCCGACTAGTGAGGTATTGTTTGTACAGTATATGGGGTCTATTAGTGAATGGAAATGCAGTGGAAACGCCCCTTGGAGGAAATCCCGAACCAGCACAAACACAATTTACTAAAGAAATGAACTCTCCGTGACCCGTGGAAAAGATAGCACCTGTGATTGGGGTGAATGAGAAAATTGTAAAATTTGACACTTCTATTCCCTCCAACACTACAGACACAAACAATAATGGTACACCAACATATGCGCACCTCTTAGCCTGGCTTAAAACACTACACTGGAGAATAAAAGTTATACATGATATCAAAATTATTAAGAAAGTATTAAATGCATTAAAGGAAGACTAAAGCCACAGAAAGGAGGAACTCATCTGAAGCAGTTCCTCATTATCTCATATCCCAAGTGACACAAAAACCTCAGAAAACAATAGTATCAAAAATATTTAAGCAATATTAACTACACCCAGCAAGGCAACATCAGTCAATGAAAAATTAGTATCAATATAGAACATATTACCTACACACATGGACAGGCCTTTAGGGCACTCAACAGGATGATGTCAGTCACTGAGAATTATTATCCACAATATTAAGCAATTATTGACTCCACCCTGAACAGGCCTTAAGGACATTCAACAAGTCAATTTCAGTCACTGAGAATTGGTATCAAACTATGAAGAAATTATTAACTACACACAGCAAGACAATATCAGTCACTGAAAAAATAGTATTAATACTAGGACATGTTACCTACAAACATGCACAGGCCTTAAGGGCACTCAACAAGTTAATATCAGTCCCTGAGCACTGGGAATAACCAATATTAAGAGAATTATTAACTATATGCTTCACCCAACTCAACATACACCCATAATAAGGGAGATAAAATGTTTCTCTAGGTATCCCCTAGACTCCTGGTCTCAGTGTGTGACCATTCATTCACTCAGATAGCCTCAGTTTACACTCGGTGCATCCATGGACGGGAAGAGAGAACGCCGGCAGGTGACTCTGGCCAATAGATAATACTTCTAGCTGACCGAAGACACGTGGTGTTGTGCAGCCACGTGGGAAGAACTGATCACCCAATGCTGATGCTGGTCCCGCTTCGTTTTAGTTGTCGGGAGCACTCGTTCTCTCCAGGGATCCAAGCTAACCTTGCTAACCCGTGACAAGCCTGCTCTGATCGTTCCAATTGCGACATTCGCCAATCATCAATCATCAACGGCAGTCGTCAAACGGCAGTCATCTCTCTCAGTCAAGTGGGTTCTGACAAAAACCCTGCAATGAACTCACTGTTAGCTATTGTTAACTTTATCACTGCCCTATCTAAACACTGTCTGAGATCGAATGACACTTACTTGTTATACTGCAATGTTGCAACACAGGTGACTAAACCACGTGACCGTTTTGTCCTGTATGCACGCATAGCCCACCTTGTCTCTTCAAGCGCTGTCGTCCAACTGACCATTGGCCGGCCTTGACCCCTCCGGGTGGCTTAGGTCATGTGACCCTATTTTTCGCATAACTAATAACTTTGTTGGGACATACGAAACATTATTCAGACTGAGAAATGATCTACAACAACTTCAAATTTAATAATAGTCCCCAAACTTCATGAATCGCGTCAATGTTAATTCAATAAAGTACATTTAATATTATATAGGCCAAATTCAAAATGCTCTCACTATGTAGCGTGCGGGAGCCACCGTCGCCCGGTCCTCATCACGTAGACTTGAATGACTCGGCGTATCGCCATCGTTGATATTTACGTCTAACTATCACGCCGAAATTTCTGAATATAACAATCGACCCCCCTAAAAAAAGACAGCACTGTCCTCATGTGCTGAGAAAGGTATGCAACGACCCCCAGGAAGACTTGTTCTAATAACGCATTCCCACCTGCAACATGTCAAAAGCAGCATTTCCGGCTTCCTTCTCCCTTTCTCTCTCCTGCTGACATATATATATATATATATATATATATATATATATATATATATATATATATATATATATATATATATATATATATATATATATATATATATATACTAGTAGAAACGCTGCCCCTCAGGGCGGATCATTCGCTGGGCCACAGTAGGACGCCACCCTCCGGGAGGCTCCACATTGTCTCACTGTTCAGTCCCCAAAACTTCTTCTTCCATCAATAGTTCATTAACGTGTATGTAAGTACCACCATGTTTTTCACTACATCGCGACCCTCCGGGAGGTTCCACATTGTCTCACTGTAGTGCATTAAGGTAGACCACATTTTTGGTTTTGCCATTAGCAGCAAGTATGTACAGATTTTTGCCAGTTCCCACTCTGGAGCATCCAACATAGAACTGTCCATGAGAGAAGCAAGGAAACACCAGGTTTAGGCCAACCATCTTTAGGGACTGTCCCTGGCTTTTGTAGATGGTCATGGCAAAGCTCACTTTAACCGGGAACTGAAGTCGCTTGAACTCAAATGGCAGGTCAGTGGTGATGAGAGGTATCCTTGGTATAAAAACGTCCTCTCCTTTAGCTTTTCCTGTCAGTATTGTAGCTTCCAGTACATGTGGCATCATGTTCTTCACCACCAGTCTTGTGCCATTGCAGAGGATTGGTGGTTCAAGATTTCTTAAGAGCATTATAGGAGTTCCAATCTTGAGAGTGAGGTGGTGAGGAGGCATTCCAGCGGGCTCCAAAGAATTAAGGAATTCTGCAGGGTACTGGACTGCTTGGTCCTGGTCGATTACTGTATCAACAGATTTGAATGAGGTCTCACTGCCTGGAAGCTGTCTGAGTAGAGTCATGTTGATTTCAGCCACTGTTTCATTCTTTGGTGCCAGAATTGCGCGTTCACGCAGCCACTTGTGATCCTTGTAGTGGTGGATAATGTTTGGGTAGACCATGTTAGTGAGCTCAGTTGAGGACTTTACAACATTTGCACCTCCTTGAGGAATGATTATTTGTCCTTCTGAATCAACAGGGAAAGTTGCATTCCCAATCTGTAGTAGAAGGTTTGCAAACCGTCCAGCATTCTGATTTCCTTGTAGATGTACTCTCATGTTTGTGGATAGGGTGAGTGTCTGAACACTTCTCCAAAGGTATGATGTCTTGAGGCACGCATTTATTTCATCAGCTGGAGTGTTTCGAGGAATGACAGGTAGGGTCTGGCGAAAGTCTCCAGCAATGACCATTGTAATGCCACCCATGAGCTAGTCATTTTCTCGTATGTCTTGCAAGGGCCTGTCCAATGCTTCAAACGCTAACTTGTGAGACATAGTGCATTCATCCCAGACTATGAGGCTGCATTTTTCTAAGAGTTTTGCCTTTGCCGATCCTTTTTTGATGTTGCACACTGGATTCTCATTGTTAGCGAGGTTGAGAGGCAGTTTAAAAGTTGAGTGTGCAGTACGTCCTCCTTGTAGTAGTGTTGCAGCAATGCCTGAGGATGCCACAGGAAGAGCAATTTTCCCCTGATGACGTACTTTGGCCAACAGAAGGTTGATCAGGAATGTTTTTCCTGTCCCGCCAGGTGCATCGAGAAAGATCATACCTCTCTGCTCCGCTTGTATCGCTTGCAAGATCTGTTCATAAGCATTTGCTTCATCAGGCACCAGGTGAGGCTCATTTTCTTCAAGAAAATTCACCAGAACTTCAACTGAGTAGTCTGTCTCTCTGAGCAACTCCCTGTTTGCAACTACTGGTTCTTCTCGGTTTGGGGAAGGCAATCCAAAATTAGTCAGGTTTTTTCCGCAATGCTCCATCACTTTGTCTTCCAGCATGACCAGAGCCCTATTGAACATGTCATCCATGAACTCAATTTCTTGACCAGGATGTTCTCTTCTTGCTTGATGAAGCAGATCCTCTGAAAGACTTTCTTGGTGGTTTTCCAGAGCTGGCTTGGGTTGGAAAGTCCACATGTAGCAATCATGATGGCAGACAGGTTCCTCATTCTCATTGGCGATTGAGTAGCTGCTGCCTCTTCTAATGTGTCATTCCAGTAACCATCATCTTCCAGTAGGCCAAGGAGATTGCACTCTTCCTGATAGGTTCTGCAGACTTGTCCATTCACTGTCTTGAGTTTTTTTTCTTTACGGGAATTAGCCTGGGTTGGCTAATTCCCGTAAAAAAAAAAAAGGTCAAATGACCCACAACGGAGCCTGGGGGGCGGGAAAAAAAGAACGGAAAAAAATTGTAAATATGGAAAAAAGGTTATACTGTATTAATCTACACCACGAAGATGCCGGAAAACCAGCTTTTTAAAGTGAGACAGATTGTAAAAGCATGGAAACACAGAAGAAGGCAGAGCATTCCACAGTTTGGCTGTGTGAGGAAAGAAGAAGGTACACTAACGGGTTATTTTCGTGTGACCGACATCCACCGAGAAACGGTGGGCACCGCGGGCAAGACGTGTGTTACGAACCCACGCCCTTGCCGGCGGTACACAGGATGCCAAATCCACCGAACATTGCCCGTTAAAGTACCTGTAAAAGAGAGAGAGTGAAGCAACATTGCGGCGAATAGAAAGGGAAGAGAGATTGTCTACTAAAGGAGGAGAGTTAATAAGACGAAATGCCTTTGATTCCACCCAATCTAATAGTTGGACAGAAGAAGAGCCACCCCACATATGAGAGCAGTACTCCAAGTTAGGACGAATGAATCCCTTATATACTTGGAGCAACTGCTCAGGAGTGAAGTAGCTGCGGCATCTGTACAGCATTCCCAACTTTCGGGAGGCAGCTTTAGTTATACTAAGGATGTGTGATTTCCAGGACATATTGGAGGAAATGGTGAGGCCTAACATGTTTATTTCAGAATTTGGGAGGATGATAGCGTCCTGAAATGTAATTGGTGGGAGATCACCTAATTTACAAAGTGTAATTGGTAAATATTGAGTTTTGTTACTATTGAACTTGACCAAGTTTGTATCTCCCCATTCAGAGATGCTGCACAGATCCGCGTTGATAGAAGTAATGATATCAGTTCTGGAAACAGATCTAGTTTGAGAGTTAGGAGGAAGGGGAAAATGTGAGGAAGAGTGAAGAGTGGAATCATCGGCGTAAGAATGGATAGAATTAGTTGTAGTGTGAAGTAAATCATTGATAAAAAGAAGGAAGAGGGTTGGTGAAAGAACAGAACCCTGTGGGACGCCACTATTGGTAGAGAAAGAGCGAGAAATCGATCCATCGACAACAACTGCCATGGATCGGTTCTCAAGGAAGCTAGAGATGAGAGAAGAAAGTGGGGGAGAGAAACCAAAAGAGGGAAGTTTAGATAGCAAAGACTTGTGCCATACCCTGTCAAATGCTTTGGAGAAGTCGAGGGCCACGACAAAAGTTTCCCCATAATCCCTAAGAGAGGATGACCAAAGATGGGTGCAATAGGAGAGCAGTTCACCAGTAGATCTTGCACGGCGAAAGCCATACTGGTGATCTGACAAAAGAGAAAGGCGTTCAAGGTGACGGAGAAAATGGGAGTTCAAGATAGTTTCGAAAATCATGGAGAGGGATGAAGTTAGGGCAATGGGGCGATAGTTAGAGGGGTTAGAATGGTCACCCTTCTTCGGGATGGGCTGAACCAAGGCATGCTTCCAAGAAGAAGGAAAAGTTTTGGTTTTGAGGCAAAGGCGAAAGAGGCGAGCAAGCACAGGGGCCAGGGCTTCAGCACACTCCCTCAGAACACGAGGGGGTATTCCGTCCGGTCCATGCGCCTTACTCACATCCAACCTGGATAACACACCGGCAACCCTGCGAGTGGAGATTATAGGAAAGTGCATAGGTTTCGTAGGAGGTGCAGGGGTAGGAGGGGTAGAGTGGGAATCGTCTGAGGTGGAGTTAGAGGAGAATAAGGTGACAAAGAGATTGGCTTTTTCAGGGGGAGAGTTGGCTATAGAGTTATTGGGGCGGAAGAGAGAAGGAAAAGAAGGCGTGCAGAAGTTATTACAGATGTTTTTAGTTAAGGACCAGAAGGATTTACTAGAGGAAGAATTAGTCAGGACAGCGGTCTTTCTTTTAATAAAATTCCGCTTGGCCCTACGAAGAATAGCCTTACAACGATTCCTAGAAGTAATGAAAGAGGTGTGGGTAATAGGAGAAGGAGATAGTTTCATGGCTCGATATGCCCTATCTCTCATCCTGCAAGCAAGAGAGCAGGACCAATCAAACCATGATTGTAATGTGAAAGTTTTGGTAGAAGATGGGATAAATGCACTCATATCACTCTGTATAACCCATCAATGCTGTTAGCACATACTGAGGCATCCCGAGTGGAAAAGCAACATTCATCCAAAGGAAAGTCGGTGAAGAATTCTCGCAAGGATTGCCAGCTTGCCCTCCAATAGTGCCATAGTTGACGTTTAGAAGGGGGTGGGGTACGTGGTCGTGCCCAGTTTGATTTA
This sequence comes from Homarus americanus, assembly GCF_018991925.1. Taxonomy (NCBI): domain Eukaryota; kingdom Metazoa; phylum Arthropoda; class Malacostraca; order Decapoda; family Nephropidae; genus Homarus; species Homarus americanus. The sequence continues at coordinate 207,777 of NW_024739192.1, read as the reverse complement.
ATAGAAATAAGGTTGTGATCAGAAGACCCTAAGGGGGCAAAAATTAAGTATGAATAGTGTGAGGGGTTAAAGGTAAAAAAAGATCAAGAATGTTAGCAAGTTGATCGTGTCAATCAGGAACGCGTGTAAGGTGTTTGATTATTTGTTCCAAATCATTAAGTAAAGAAAAAGAGAGTGCCTCAGCTCCACCTGGGTCATCCCTTGCAGAGCCAAGCCACTCTCTGTGATGTACATAAAAATCCCCTAGGTAGAGGATCTCGGTGTTGGGGTGTGTGGATAGCAACGAATCATGGCAAGAAGTGAGATAGTCAAAGAGTTCGAAATAGTTGGTAGAGTTGGGAGAATAGTATAGGAAACAAAGAAAAATAGTCACAGTAGGTAGAGATATTTTGAGCCAGATGACATCAAAAAGGGGAGATTCAAGATCCGTGAGTCGGGCTATAGGTGTACGTGTGTTGCAGTAGGCGCATACACCTCCCTTAGAACGGAAGTAGGTATAAAGGTTGTAGTTAAAGACTTGAAAAAGTTTCGGTGAAGCTGCTTTGGTCAGTTGAAGTTCGGAGAGTAGTAAGAGGTCGGGGGAAGAGGTTAATAGATGGTGCTCCACAGAAGAAAAATTGGATCGCAGTCCGCGAATGTTGGAAAAATTAAGTGTAAAAAAAGCCGATCCTCCAGCAACCGCGGTGGCGTCAGTTGAGGCCCCAGTACCTTGATGATGATCAGGTCGACCCTGCGGTCCACAACCTTCCCGACCAGTGGGACCCATCCGAGAAAGCCCCGCTGCAGTGTTAATATCAACTGACATAGGAGAATAAAATAGAATGAATAAAACGGATCAAGAATGAGTACGGTTTTATTTGTCAATAGTAAGAGAGACAGTTGAGACCCTGCAATTGTGTGTAAATGAAGCAGAAAGATAGATCAGCAACCCGGGACTTGGTCACAATTTTCGTGATGCCATATAGCAGCAGGGTTTACCATTAGACAACACATTATGCTTCCAATATCTTCCCAGGCGGTATATGATGTTGGGCCACGGATGTGGTGCAAAAGTAGTCTCAAACAATAGCATTCAAAGTTGTTGGGGTGAACCGTGTAGACACGTCCCAAGGCATTGCCCGACTTTATCCATGGTTATCCTTCAACGGTCCAGCAAAGTGCATTTTTTTAGCATGAAACTGTTATTATTTTATTGTCTAATCATCACTACATATAACACCACACATCATCACTACATATACCATTATCCATCATTACTACATATAACACCATCCATCATCACTACATATAACACCATCCATCATCACTACATATAACACCACCCATCATCTCTACATATAACAACATCCATCATCACTACATACAACACCATCCATCATCACTACATATAACACCACCCATCATCACTACATATAACAAGATCCATCATCATTACTTATAACACCATCCATCATCACTAAAGATCGGTAAAGTAGTTTCCGAGATTTTCATGCGGACACACAATCACACAGACATACTTCTTTGTTTTATATATATATATATATATATATATATATATATATATATATATATATATATATATATATATATATATATATATATTATATTGAACATTTAAGTTCGTTTTCTCATGTAATGCAGGGGACAGACATCCTGGCATTAGTCACGTAAATATGGCACTAGCCGCTCTACTCACACGACTTGGCAGCTGGAGCAATATTTGATCAACAGAATGATAAAAAGAACAGCCTGAAGGAGTGCACAGCAGTGTTCACCGAGGCATCAGACAAGGACACAAAAAACGAGAGTCCAGCTGAATATCATCAACCTCCCCGGCTCGCCTCTCATGTCAAGGAAAAACTACTGTACAGGACAAACGTGAAACACAACGTTGGCAAAGAAACACATGCAGGAGGGGACGAGCTCAAAAGACAATCTGGGGAGACAATATGCGGAGGGACATATCAGATATATAGTGCCGCGTGGGACCGAATTCCAGTGAGGGGGAACATGAAAATTGTGCAGGTGCGAAATGCGGTGATTGAAATAACTAGCGGGCTGGATGAGAGAAGCATAAAAGTTAGGTAGGGGAGAGAGAGCGTGGACGGCAAAGTAGTGGTAGGGTGGTAGCGGTGTGCACTCTTCGGTGGTCACCTCAGTGTGGTGGCGACATTAAAATAGTGCACGTTGTTCTATCTTGGTTAGTTTAATATATTATATCCTCTCTTCTACTGTAGCCAAACACCTCGCTAGTCTTACTGTGATCGGGTAAGCTACTGGTGTGTTGTAGTCAGTGAACACATTGTTGCAGGCTTGCTGATTGGTGATACTTGATGGCTCAATAAGCAGTGATTACTGGAACGTGTATGAATTTTGATCACCGGACTCCTGACCCCGTTACTCATATATAGAATTTACATGTGAAACATATCACGAGAAAAGGCTTGCAACAAGCAATGTCTTTGTGATAAATAAAAATGACCGGATATTTGCAACAGGCACGACAGATGTTTAGAAGACAATAACATTAATATTAAAAAAAAGAACTAAGATAATGATGAAAATAATAATAGAAAAATAAATAAATTCAACAGTACCGTGTCACACGGACCAGCTGTTATCCCTATGAAGATTTTAAGACCTGATACAATAGAACCGGTATCACGGTGACGTGCATGTAGAATTGTCGATTGTAGATGCGTCAGTTCTCAGAAGGAAGCTTGGAGATGTTCCGGCACTTGGTTCTAACTACAGGAGCGAACATAAACACCTGTAGAGTTCTGTAGGTTCTTATTAACGGAAATATACAGGGGTGCGCCATAAGCGTGTAGTCCTTACACCTTGGCAGAACTGCCCTCACTCTGACTTCGGGGCGACATGTGGTAAGTGGTATACTAGCAGCTTCTAGATGTCACAGGCACATTTATCTAAGGGTGTGGTGACATGAAACAGGGCATTACACACGCTACTGACTAGAGAAATAATGTGTATATATAGAGTACATTAAGATGGTATACACACAATGATGTTGATTCTTCCATATTGCTCATAGCAAGTCTGAGCAGACCTTTTTCCCCAGGATTCGTTCTGAGCGTCGGGGGCTTAATCACTGGGGAATGTGGGACCTGCAAAGTACTGGTGACGGGTCAGCGGGATGGGATGTTGCGGGCGGAGGAAACGGCGGTTCCTCCACCACACCCGACCGCTGGGTAACGCACCTGGTAGTCCCGTGACCTGCCGAGACCCATGACTAAGCCAACTTTGTCCCAACGTAGGGAGGTCGGGTCCCAGACACGGACTAAAAGCCGACACTCAACCTGGGGTGGTCGTTGTGGCGGGCGACGACGTCTTGAATACGTTCGCTGGCTGCTCGGCGATCACAACTTCGTCTTGGCTCACCTTGGAGAAGGATTGAGGTTAGCAGGGACACAAGAACGGAGGGGGCGTCCATACAAGACCTGGGCAGGGAGCGTCCGGTGTATCTGTGTGTTATGAGCTCAAAGAGACCCTGGTCGAAGGCCTCGCAGTCAATATTCCCAGAAGGCCACTTTTGAGGATGAGGTGCTTCAGGGATTTGACAGCAGCCTCAGCGTGGCCATTGACTGTGGGTAATGAGGCGGTGACAACACATGCCGGACTCCCCATCGGTCGAGGAACTCGGCAAGTCCCGGCTTACAGAACTGGGGCCCGCTGGTTCGCGAGGCGCTATAGAACGCCCACATAACGGAAGTAGTGGTGAACTTACTGATGGCGGCAGATGTATCATTACTGCACTTGATGCACAACCGGCCAACCAGAGAGACGGTCGACGATAACCAGGAAGGACTTCCTGACACACAGAAAAAGTCGGCCGACACAGACTCAAAGGGGCGGTGGGGTTGTCGTCACGCATGAAGGGTTCCTCGCTGCTGCTGGGTTGTAGCACTTGGCGGGGCTTACACGCCTGACAGCATTGGAGATGTCGGGGTCGATGCCAGGCCGGAACACAGTCTGTCTTGCACGCGTTTGGTGGCCTGGGCTCCACAATGACTGTCGAGGCGATCCAAGGCGTGGAGACGAAGCAGCAGGACAACTACCGAAGGAGAGGTGTCACTGGCCAGAGGTAGGGGTAGGGCGGCAGCAGGGTAGTTGTTGCTCCCTTCGTGCACCCTGTTGGCGCATTTTACCCGAGAACCGGTGTTGGGAAGTCCTGGAGATGATGGCCAACTCTTGGCAATGTCTGTGGACAGCAAAGGAGTCGGGACACCATTATGCATTATCATCCAGGCTTGGATACGACCTTGCTGCCAAAGGTGATCTTGTGCTTGAGTGAACCTAGGCAGGGTCCATCTGTGAACCATCTGCCGTGAAGCGGAGGTCCATGGGAGGCGGTCCTAGATCGTTTGGAGAGCCCCAAACATTGCAAATGCTGGGGGCCGATGACTGTAGCATCAGCGCCGGTGTCGGCAGCATCTCGACATTGGTGTGATGACACACTGCCCAGGGTGACGATGACGCTGACGTGCTGGGGAACTTTTGGTCCTGGGACGCGAGGGGGAGTACACCTTCCTAATATGGGTCGGGCGTCCAGGTCGTCGTGACTCTGATTTGGCGACTATGGGCGGCCCTCACTGGTGGAAGGCGCGCAAGCCCGCTGACGCTGTCCCTTAGGTTTGTTGGTCGGACAACACTTGTCGTAGTGGCCCAGGACGACCACACATTGCACTGACGCGTTTTGGCTTGGGCACCGTACTGTGGTGATCAGTGGTCTTTGCTGTCACAACTGTCGCAGGTAGACTCAGCAGCTGGACATACCTGTGTTCCGTGCTGCCTACCACAGCTGTTGCAAAGGAGCCGGGCGTGGGCGTGGTGGGCGTAGGCGTTGGGGGCAGACTTCTTGTTCTTTTCTTGTACCGGGACACAGCACGCAATAGCTGTAGGGGGAGCCTGGATGGCAGAGGTGGCACACCTAAGTAAGCCCTGTAGGAGCGGGTATTATTGTCAAATACATCCTTTAGAGAAGAGGAAGAGCTGAGGCAGGAGGCAGTGGACAAGCCTCCTCGTCCTAAACACCCATCAGGATCACCTGCTTCAACCGTTTCTCGCACTGCTGGTGATTACCGGGACATATGTCTATCTCTTTCTGAGGCTCTTGAGTCGCATAGAAATCGTCAAAGTCTTGCCTTCCATCTGCTCCACAGCTAAACACTTCCTCTCAGTGGAGAGCTTCTCATTCCGCTGACCCCTTGATGTGCCGTTCTAGAACATCCAGTACCCTCCTCTACAGACAACAAGACGTCGGGGCACTTGCAACGGGGGTAAGGTTCCAACACATGCTGTGTTCCCAAAGATAGACACATACGTAGCTGAATGAGCTGTTTAGGGCTGTGGCAAGCCTGGGAGATCCAGCCCATTGTAGCATAATCAGTTCACATTCGCCGCCACTCACGAAAAAGTCGGAAAGTCTCACTCAGGCTTCATAGGGTGGGGGTTGACAACCACTTGGTAGTGGCATGACGGTATCTGTTCAGTCGGTACCGGAGTAGTGGAAGGGCCAAGGGCTTGATTAGCAGTGAGGCTAGATATCAAAGCTGCAAACCGTTCGTTATCTTCCACCTCCATTGGTGGTCCTCAGGATGTCTTTTTCGCTTCGTCCTGACGCATTTCTCCCCTCATAAGCTTCATCAGGAGCACTATCTCTGAGGACGAGGCTGAGGGTCGGGGGTGGCTGGGAGAGGTGGGGCGTCGCGTATTGACTGGTCATCCATCTCTGTTGAGCTGTCATCCGTCTGACTCGTCCAAGCGCTAGGGACACCGCTGCGTGAGGCTCAAAAGCATAATTATTTTATCTGTATATTGTATGTCAAATCAGTGCTGACCGGTCAGCCCGTCGTATCAACCAGATCTGAGACAACAACAAAATTAATTGATATATATATATATATATATATATATATATATATATATAAATATATATATATATATATATATATATATATATATATATATATATATATATATATATAACATATATGAATAAAATGACCGCGGGTCAGTGTGTGTTAGTGCATGGGTTGGTGTAGGTAGGCGCGGTGGAGCCGGAGGGGAGGCGAGGCGAGGCGGTGGGGTGAGCAGGGGTAGTTACCCTCCAGGCAGCCTGCTGGGGACGGTCACGCTTTGACTCTTCACGAATGCCCTATATCAGCCTTCCACCTTTAGGGAATCCTCTTTAAACAAGGACACACACTTTAATAATACACAATAATGGGTACTTAAAGACACTTCACAGGAAATTGCGGTCACTGCACACTGCTCAAAATTCGTTGGCAATTCAAACGAATTTTTGTGGGAGACAATGGCGACGGATGATGGAGTTGACAGAGAAGGTCTACCGGCGTTGATTTTGGTATGAACGCACTTATTTCACTGTTAATCGATCACTTGATACCACTGCGCCATGGAGATGTTCCGGGTACTTGGTCTTCTAACTACAGGAGCGAACATAAACACCTGTAGAGTTCAGTAGGTTCTTATTAACGGAAATATACAGGGTGTGCTTACAAGGGCAGGTAGTCCTTACACTCCTATAGGGTCAACTGACCTCACTCTGACCTCTCGATGACATGTGGTAAGTGGTATACTAGCAGCTTCCAGATGTCGCCAGGCACATATCTGGGAAAGGTGGCGACATGAAACAGGGGCATTAAGCACACGCTACTGACTAGAGAAATAATGTGTATATATAGAGTACATACATGGTATACATAACATACATATATACATACAAAGCGCCTACCTTGGGATAGACTGTGAGTCATTAGGTTAGGTTAGAAACTATTAAAAGATTGTTCTGCTACGACAAACCAGCGCATGTGCACAAGACTTACCTTGGAGTTTTTTTCCTTTGACATAAAAACATAAGAACATAAGAAAATAAGGAGTCTACAATATGCCGGTTGGCCTGTGCATGGCAGCTCCTGTCGAGAGTTACTACCACTCTATCATCCATGAATCTATAGCCTCCTTTTGAAGCTTTCCAGAGTTCCATCACTTACTACAAAGTTGTTAAACTTGTTCCACTGTCCAACACCCTATTTATGAACCAGTTTCTTCCTATCTCCTCCTAAACCTAAACTTATACAACTTAAATCTGTTGCCCGAGTCCATCCTGCTCGGATATTATAAGAACTTTATCTATATCCCCTTTATTGGTTCCTTTCACCCACTTAAATACTTCTATCATATCTCCCGCACTCTTCGTCTTTCTAGGGAATGCAAGTTAAGTTTCTTTAACCTATCCTGATATGGAAGGTTTCTAAGTCCCGAATCATTTTGTCATTCTTCGCTGCACCGACTCTAGTGAATTTATATCCATTCTATAATAGGGGCACCAGAACTGAACCGCATAATCGAGGTGCGGCCTGACTAGCGCAAGATATAGCTGCAATAAGACCTCTGCACACTTGTTACTTACACTTCTAGATATAAAACCCAATACTCTGTTTGCCTTATTTCGAACATTAACGCACTGTTTTCTAGGCCGTAGGTCCGGGCTTACAAGTACCCCTAGGTCTCTTTCACAAGTCGACTTCTCTAGGTTGATGTTGTTAAGGCTGTATACATTATCAGTATTTGTTCTTCCAATATTAAGTACGCTGCACTTGCTGGTGTTGAATTTCATTTGCCATTTTTCAGACCACCCCTGCAGTTTATTTAGATCCTCCTGTAATGCATTTGCATCCTGCCCTGAATTAATCTGCCGCCCTATTTTGGTGTCATCCGCAAACTTGCTTTTGTCACTGCTGATCCCAGTATCTAGATCGTTTATGTAGATTATGAGTAGATTATGAACAAGAGTGGGCCTAGTACTGACCCCTGGGGAACCCCACTGGTTACACGGCCCACTCAGATTTAACACCATCTACGCTGACCCTCTGCGTTCTATCGGTGAGCCATGATTTTATGCAATTTAAAACTTTCCCCTCGATACCATGAGCCTTAATTTTTCTCAGAAGCCTCTGATGCCGTACTCTGTCAAATGCTTTGCTAAAGTCTAAGTAAATAACATCGTAATTTTCGTCATTATCTACTACCTCGAAGACTTTCCTAAAAAATGTCAGCAGATTTGTTAGACAAGATTTTCCCTTTGTAAACCCATGTTGAGAGTCGTAGATTAATTTGCTTTTCTCTAGATGCAATCGAATGCTATCTTCTATAATTGATTCAAGAAATTTCCCCATTACTGACGTCAAACTGATCGGCCGGTAATTTGACGCTGATGCCCTCTCTCCCTTTTTGAATATGGGTACTACATTTGCCTGTTTCCACAAGTCTGGCACAACTCCGGTGCCTAATGATTTTGTAAATAAATTTATGAGGGGTCTGCTAATCTGTTCCCTACACTCTTTCAAGACTCGAGGAAAAATTTCGTCCGGCCCTGGGGATTTTGTCTTCTTTAGTTTATCTATCCTCTTAAGAACATCCTCTTTTCTGATAGTGATATTCTTTAATTTCTCTTCTTCCTTTCCCCTAAATATCAGTTCCACCTCTGGAATTTCCTCGGAAATTTCTTCTGTGAAAACTGATAAGAAGTAGTTGTTCAATGCTTTGCTTATTTCTTCACTGTCATTTATCACTTCTCCACCTCCCTGACTTTAAAGGCCCAACTTTGTCCCTGACTTTTGTTCAATATACGTGGAAAAATCCCTTGGGATTCGCCTTGGATTCACTTGCTATTTTGATTTCATAGTCTCTCTTTGCTTTCCTTACATTTTTCCTTACATTCCTAGATAGTTATACCTATCTCTGAGCTGCTCCTCCCCTCCATCATTGATGTAATTCATCAAGGTTTTCCTAATAATTGACCTAAGAGTTTCGTGTCAATCATCAGTCTGGTATTAACCTGGTTTCCATTAGAGGAAGTATTATTCTTTGAAAATTTTCGAGAAAACGCGGTTACTGTAATTTTGGTGTATAAAACGTACACACACACACACACACACACACACACACACACACAAAGTTAATCCAGAAATTGTACTAAGGCAAGGAAAAGGGAGGAAAATATAATGAAAGCTTTGAAGAAAAGGCAAGGCTATTAAAAGTTGCCCTCCCTACCGAGTAACTTAAAGCAACAGCCAAGTAAATGAGGAAGGTGTCACAAGTGACACTGAGGAAGAAGTATGCCAGTAGGAAAAAATAGAACACCAGTACAGTAGCCTGAGTTTTAATTAAATTAACCCCCGAGCTTGAATAGATTTATATTCTTGGAGCGAACTTTGCTTGTCAGTTGAGATATATATACTGGAGGCGTTGTTGCTGATGATACCACGAAGAACAACTGAAGTAATGATAAAGAGACGAGTGAGAAGAAATGTCAATGTTACTAATTTGTTTAATGATTCTACTGTTTATTGAAGTATTAATCATCAGCTAATGCTATTGTCTGCCTTCAGCAAAATGCTATATAACTGATGCCCCACGTCGGGGCCTGGGGGGCAAAATATAATAATAATAATAATAATAATAATAATAATAATAATAATAATAATAATAATAATAATAATAATAATAATAATAATAATAATAATAATAATAATAATAATAAAGAACCGTAAAGAAATACAAAAATTAAAAAAAAAGATCAAGAGTGAGAATCGATATATGTTGTGTTGTCAGGGTGAGAGAAACAAGTGAGACCCTGCAATTGTGTGTAAATGAGGCAGAATGCAACGTGGGACTTGGTCACAATTTTTGTGATGCCATATGGCAGCAGGGTCAACCATTAGACACACGTTATGCTTCCAATATCTTCCCAGGCAGTATAGTACCTCCCTGTATGATAGATGCCTACTACTACCGTATCATTGTAACAGCACCTTTGCTTTATATAAATATTCACCCAAATGAATGATACCAATTCATTCACCAAGTGATTTAACAAGTGAGTCAACATGTTGGCGACAAATAGCTGGGCTTGCAACTCTCTCAAAGGTCAAGCGCAGGTCAGCAAATTAATCAAAACAGTCGGCATGCTTCCACGCATCTCTTTCACAAAGAGGCCAATAGAGGATTACCACTTGGGCAGGGAAGTGAGACAAGTAACTCAAGTGTTATCTCAAAGTGTTATTCACAACACTTCCGTGGAGAGAATTCATAATTTCTTTTCTCATATTACAGTATATCTGTGTATATAGCCGCTTCTACAATAAACAAGAAAGCAACTATAGGTGTTTACATCAAACCCAGCTACTTAAAGAGTTCCAGAACTTAATTAAACAATTAATGAAATACCAAAACAGTTATCACATCATAACCATTTGACTCCTTTACCTTGATACCTTTCATTTTGCTTAGAGAGAGGAATAAAATAGGTTTTACTTAGGCCAGACAGGTAAAGATCTTGTAACTAGACTTAAACTACATAAACAAGGTGTTAGGACAGGCCAGGAATCCAATGCTCTGTTTGTTCATTTGAGGGATAATAAGCATTGCATTGACTGGGACAATGCCTCCTCAATATTACCTTGTAATTCAATTAACAGTAGAAACATTGTATAATCTAGTCTCATTAAACATACCGAAGCAGTAAACATGAATTTGAGTAATGGTATGTACAAACTGGACAATTTTGTAATTAAGAAGATTTGTAACCAGGTGAGAAGGTTGGGTCAACTTACACTCTGACCTGACTACCGACCGCTGTGGTACTTTTTAAAGATTAGTAGGGTCATTACCTTATACCTGACCATTGTGGACCTGATCTCTCCCTCCTCTGTATATATATACCTTGATTTGTACTTCTCCTTAGTCTGTACTCACCCCTGAAGATGTGAATTACACGAAAGTGCTTGGGAACTTCGTTTTTCTTCTTTCCTTGTGGTTATCAGCATATATATATATATATATATATATATATATATATATATATATATATATATATATATATATATATATATATATATATATATATATATATATATACCTACCTTGAAAAATTAGGTCAAATAAGAATGAGCTAAGGTGGATGACCAGAAAACTTAAACATGACATAGGAATAAAGAAAGGAATATATAAGAAATTAAAGGGAGGGGAGGAGCAGCTCAGAAACAGGTATAATGAACTATCTAGGAATGTTAAGAAAAATGTAAGGAAAGCAAAGAGAGACTATGAAATCAAAATAGCAAGAGAATCCAAGGCGAATCCCAAGGGATTTTTCCAGGTATATAGGACAAAGGTCAAGGACAAAGTTGGGCCTTTAAAGTCAGGGAGGGGAGAATTGATAAATGGCAGTGAAGAAATAAGCAAAGCATTGAACAGCTACTTCTTATCAGTTTTCACAGAAGAAATTTGCTATGAAATTCCGGAGGTGGAACTGATATTTAAGGGAAAGGAAGAAGAGAAATTAAAGAATATCACTATCAGAAAAGAGGATGTTCTTAAGAAGATAAATAAACTAATGAATACAAAATCCCCAGGGCTGGATGAAATTTTCCCTCGAGTCTTAAAAGATTGTAGGGAACAGATTAGCGGACCCCTCGTAAACTTATTTACAAAATCATTAGACACTGGAGTTGTGCCAGAGTTGTGGAAACAGGCAAATGTAGTACCCATATTCAAAAAGGGAGAGAGAGCATCAGCGTCAAATTACCGGCCGATCAGTTTGACGTCAGTAGTGGGGAAATTTCTTGAATCAATTATAGCAGATAGCATTCGAACGCATCTAGAGAAAAGCAAATTAATCTACGACTCTCAACATGGGTTTACAAAGGGAAAATCTTTTCTAACAAATCTGCTAACGTTTTTTAGGAAAGTCTTCGAGGTAGTAGATAATGACGAAAATTACGATGTTATTTACTTAGACTTTAGCAAAGCATTTGACAGAGTACTGCATCAGAGGCTTCTGAGAAAAATTAAGGCTCATGGTATCGAGGGAAAGTTTTAAATTGGATAAAATCATGGCTCACCGATAGAACGCAGAGGGTCAGCGTAGATGGCGTTAAATCTGAGTGGGGCCGTGTAACCAGTGGGGTTCCCCAGGGGTCAGTACTAGGCCCACTCTTGTTCATAATCTACATAAACGATTTAGATACTGGGATCAGCAGTGACAAAAGCAAGTTTGCGGATGACACCAAAATAGGGCGGCAAATTAATTCAGGGCAGGATGCAAATGCATTACAGGAGGATCTAAATAAACTGCAGGGGTGGTCTGAAAAATGGCAAATGAAATTCAACATCAGCAAGTGCAGCGTACTTAATATTGGAAGAACAAATACATATAATGTATACAGCCTTAACAACATCAACCTAGAGAAGTCGACTTGTGAAAGAGACCTAGGGGTACTTGTAAGCCCGGACCTACGGCCTAGAAAACAGTGCGTTAATGTTCGAAATAAGGCAAACAGAGTATTGGGTTTTATATCTAGAAGTGTAAGTAACAAGAGTGCAGAGGTCTTATTGCAACTATATCTTGCGCTAGTCAGGCCGCACCTCGATTATGCGGTTCAGTTCTGGTGCCCCTATTATAGAATGGATATAAATTCACTAGAGTCGGTGCAGCGAAGAATGACAAAAATGATTCCGGGACTTAGAAACCTTCCATATCAGGATCGGTTAAAGAAACTTAACTTGCTTTCCCTAGAAAGACGAAGAGTGCGGGGAGATATGATAGAAGTATTTAAGTGGGTGAAAGGAATCAATAAAGGGGATATAGATAAAGTTCTTATTATATCCGAGCATGATAGGACTCGGAGCAACGGATTCAAGTTGGGTAAGTTTAGGTTTAGGAGGGAGATAGGAAGAAACTCGTTCACAAATAGGGTGGTGGACGAGTGGAACAAGCTTAGCAACTTTGTAGTAAGTGCGGGAACTCTGGAAAGTTTCAAAAGGAGGCTAGATAGATTCATGGATGATAGAGAGTGATAGTAACTCTCGACAGGAGCTGCCATGCACAGGCCAACCGGCTTATTGCAGACTCCTTATTTTCTTATGTTCTTATATTCTTATAAAATCACACGGAAAAAGGGAAACAACGGAGCACCTTAGCTTTCGTCTTTATTCAAGACACGTTTTCATTGTGGATCTACATATATATATATATATATATATATATATATATATATATATATATATATATATATATATATATATATATATATATATATATATATATATATTTCTTGTAGATCCACAATGAAAACGTGTCTTGAATAAAGACGAAAGCTAAGGTGCTCCGTCACTTAGTGCTGAGCTAAGGCATAAGTAGCCGGCTCTCTGGCCACCTCTTGCTGCAGTAGTTTGATATCCTTGACGAGAGAAAGACGTTATTGAGAGCCATCGTGGATGGTTCCGTCTTCCCCCGAGGGAGGACGTATATTACCGGTCTCCCTCGCCGGGTATTACAAGCATTCTCACTCAACCCATCACACCAGCAGGGCGTATTTAAAAGTGCTATTTAATATACCCTCTGTCCTCATTTTAACACTCACAGCTACAGTGATATATTTTCTTAATAAATACAGAAAGAACAGTTGGGTTTCGATACTAAAACCGTACATACTTTTACATGTTCCAGCCCCATTAGCTCATCAAGAATCAACGGTTAAAGGGCCAGTTCACCATATGTCCACATTATACAGCGATCAATAATGTGTTATTGGTGTTTCCCAACTTAAATAGACATCAGAAATTATATAGTATCTGCATTCACATCATGAGGATTGTTTACTAAACAAGGTGCACCTGTGCCCTAAACTGTGCTCGGCGCTGACACCCCCTCTACCCCCTTCTCCAGACGTCAACTCAAGTGTATATCACAGTAACTTAATCACTGCAGCTATGAGTGTTAAATTAGGACGGAGGCTATATTAAATAGTTCTTCTAAAACACGTCCTGCTTGTGTGAGAGGTTGAGTAAGAGTGCTTGTTATGGCCGTCGAGGGAGAAAGGTAATATACGTTCTCCCTCGAGGGAAAACGGAACCATCCACAATGGCTCTAAATAACGTCTTCCTCTAGTCAAAGACATCAAACTACTGCCGCATGAGGTGGCCAGAGAGCTGGGCTACTTAATGCCTTAGCTCAGCACTAAGTGAAGCGACTTTCCGTGGGCACACCTAATCACATGCTCTGAACATGCTACCTCATAGCTAGTGGAAAGTTACAGAGGATGATAGAGTATATAAATCAAATGTAATTAACCCATCTATATAAATACTTCTGCTCGGTCACGCCCTCCAAGCTCCTTGAGGAATAAACTAAACTCGCAGATAAACCCTATAAATAAACCTAACCATGTTACGTGCATTTGTGTGTAAACACTAGACTGGGAAAACTAACACCTGCGGATGAACAGCTATTCATGCCCTTGTCTGCAATGCATTATGGAGAGTATATTGTGTACAATGGAAAAATTGGAAGATTCTGACTTCCAAGACAAAAATATGACTGTATAACTGTCACATTTGCAGTTTAAAAAGATGTGTCTATGACATCATTAATTGTAATAACAATATGAACCTGACATAATTGCGGTTTGAACATTATTATAAAGCTATCATATTTGTAGTTTGAAAATTATTAACATTATTACCCTTCCTGGAGGAAAAAAAAATCCTCATTTTCTATGCCAAACGTTTGATATATAATTTTTTTTTACATCTTTTTGGATGACAAAATAAAAATCACTCAATGTATAACGTCTCATTACGGGATATTATATATAATACACTTTGGAAGAATATAACCCGTCACGGTTTTCTCTTCTTTCTGTAAAAACACTTATGAATTGTTCACTAGAATGTGTATATATATATATAAACCGGAATTTTGTTATCCATTACCACTTTGCTGCCACCTATATACTGGATTTTTCGCCGTTGTAACAGATGTAACACATATAACAATATCTTTTTATTGTTATTTTATATATACATTCGTATATGGTCCGTAAATCCACTGCCACATTTTTAACGTTTCTTCTTAAGTAACAGTATGCCACAGTAAAGGGGAAAACATGATATTTCTACCTTTACCAACTGTGTATCTGTGGAGGTGATTGCTAGTGTGATATAAAAGTTACTTGTGAAACTGCCATATATGCAACAACCTTCCACTTGTAACAATCACTTGAGAAGCACCGCTATCTTACATTTTAGACATACTAAAATATAGATCAAAGTTTATTGGATGTTCTGTAGTGAAATTTAATGTGTTCCTTTTCTGTATTTATTAAGAAAATATATTATATTGTAATATTGCTTGTATTACCCGTCGAGGGAGAACGGTAGTATACGTTCTCCCTCGAGGGAATACGTAACCATCCACGATGGCTCTAAATAACGTCTTCCTCTAGTCAAAGATATCAAACTACTGCTGCAAGAGGTGGCCAAAGAGCCGGCTACTTATTGCCTTAGCTCAGCATTAAGTGAAGCTACTTCCCTTGGGCACACCTTATCACGTGCTCTGAACATGCTACCTCATAGCTAGTGGAAAGTTACAGAGGGTGATAGAGTATATAAATCAAATGTAATTAACCCGGTTATGTAAATACTTCTGCCTATAAGACAGGGGTTATAACAATGGCAATGATCATTTTCGCCGATACCTGGTTCATGACAATGTGTACTGTTGTATGGGGAGAAATGTTAATTGTTTGAGTTGGTTGTAAGCTAGAATGCACTATTATATCATCTGATAGATTAAATGATATGAGGGTATTGATAAAAGATTATGCAATAGCATCGCGGAAGTCAAATGTTGTGTTTATCTGTAAAATACAGTACATATTGAAAAAAAAATCGGCTGCCCATACTATTGATATTCTCTCAGATTCCGAGGCATTATCTTAAATATGAGCAGGCGGATATAGTGACGTAGGGTAGATTTCATATGTTATGTCTAAGTCCAAGAGGTGACCTAATAGAATGGGGTTTTGAAGCTTGCTGAAAAGCCTATTTTTTTGAGTGAGCGAAGCTAGTGCACTTGCTATATTAAACCTCAAGATATCACCCTAGGAGGTGACAAGGCCACACATCTCTATCAGTATAGGCTGCGACAAGCAATGAAGAAACTGGAAACAGAGAATGGGAATCTGCGGAAGAGAGCTGTGTCGTGTCACTGTCTGTCCGAGAACATAACTCAGATGTCATTCCTTTCCAGAACCCTACACCACGAATAGTAGGGGGATGGAGCTGAAGGAAGGGCAGGATAAGTGCTTGCATTAGCTTCGCTCACTCACCAAAAATAGGCTTTTCAGCAAGCTTCAAAGCCCCTATTTTAGTGAGTTGAGCTCACTAGTGCACTCGCTAAATTCCACAGGAAGGAGGGTGCTAGGAAGTAAGGGGAGCAGTAAGCAACACAGGACCATTCAAATTTTATTTATTCTAGATTAAGCTACATTAATATTTTTCTTGCGTGGTGTCTGTGGATCGAGGAGTGAGACCCATTGCAACTTGGTGAGACAGGTGTCTTGCTATGAAGCAGGAGGCCGATTTCCACTGACCCCCTTCCTGGACTTGTGAAAGGGAGTGGGAGTGAAGCCACTACACGTGGAACCTTCCCAGGGTCGGCGTCCTCTATAACCTGCCACAACCTGTCTGGCAATCCTCTGGCTGACAGGGGTGGCCCGACCGATGATGAACGAAGAGATAATGCTGGCTGGTGGTGTGACCGGCTGTAGCGGAGAGGTATTGGCGGAGGGTCCCGACCGGGCAGAGTCGGTGATGCTTTCCCTCCACCTTCCATGCCGGAAACGCTACTGGCTGGAGCCTGTGGTTCTCCCGCTAATTTTTCGCAAGGGAGGTGAGAGAAGGTGCCAGGGATACTGCAGAATCTTCTTGGACGAAGGAGGTCCAGTGATCGAACCTTGTGAGTGCCTTGAGCTGGGAGGACCTAAAGCCTGTGCAGCACTACGAGGAAGAGGGTCTTCTATAGTAAGCGGACATTTTACGGTCGGATGGTGAATGGATCCTGGGGTGAGACAGATATCAGGTTAATCCATGTCATAGTAAAACCTTCATAGTAACAAAAACATAGGAAAAGCAGACAACATAAGGCCAGAGGCCCTCAGGCTAGGTTGTCAGTATAGTTCACAGGACTGAAGGAGTAGTACTTATCAAGTCCAGAAGAGTGAGGATTTTCTTCAAGGACCAGAATGTCTGGGGTGGTTTAGCAGGTGGTCGCAGGTGGAACAGGTCCCACTTCATCAGGGCAGCCAGGTGGACGGAGAGGGTCGGGATAGACCTGCCTCGCTTGTGCGCTAGAGATGATAAGAACTCTAGAACTACACTGTCACTGGGCGTGGAAAATACTAGCTCCTTGAGGTACTGCTGGAAGATTTTCCAGCAGGAATCGTATTATCGAGTAGTAAGGGGTTTTATTCCTGACAAGATGTCCACCACCACTCTACGCAAATGCAGTCTGCTCAGGCAGGCACGGAGATACTCCACGCGTGTAAGTGAAGTGATCTCTGTAGCCTGGCAACGTGGGGATCGAAGAGGCAAGCGTTCCCCAACATCATTGGATGCAGACACCAGCTGAGTAGCTCTGGGAACCATGGTTGAGCTGGCCAGTAGGGGACCAGGATGCCGAGTCTTGGTGAAGGGAGACAGGGTTGTCGGCCAGTGCATTCAACCAGGCGCCGAGTTGGGCCAGTCCTACCATAGTGGAGGAGGCGAGGGCCGCCTTCTGCCTCTCCATGGCGTTCATGGTCAGGGTAGTCTAGGCTACCTGAGAAGCCTGCAATGGGAGAAAGAACTGGGATAATTTCGGAGCCCAGATGAACTCCATCAACTCGTCTGGCACCCGGTCATCCTGGAGGGGCTAAGACTACAGGGGCCGGTGAGGGGAAGGTGATGTGAGAGCTGTTCCTTCCAGTAACTGCCGTCCAGATCGATTGGAGGTCCAGGTCCACCTTTTAACATGGAAAGAGGGCCTGGCAGGCCGCTAGGGCACACCTCCTACCGTCCTTTAGCGTTGCCACTCGGGACGGACCTGACGTAGACAGCACGGAACAGGAGGCATGAGAGTCGAAGGCGCCCAGGGCCGCTACCGAGGACGCTCCTGACAGGGCTGGGATCATCTCCCTTCTCGACAGGTGGAGCTGTCAGAAGTCGAAGTACTTCGAACCTAAGTCATCCTCCCTTCGTCGGACCTCTAGGTCGGAATGGGGAGCGAAAAGTAGGTCCTTTCCCCTGCTTTACACTCGAAAAAATGGCCAGTCTCCCCTGGTACTAATGCAAACACCAGTCCTGTGGGACTTAAGCCCAACTTGTACGCCCCCTGGCTGATGATGTCATCAGGTGTCTTAAAAGAGAGGGGAGCGTCCGTAGGTGCGGGGAAGTTCCCTTCTCCTGACGAAGGCCTGAGCCTTGTAAGGACTGGAGATATTGCTGAGACCGGCCCCTGGTCCGTGTCGGAGTAGTCAAGCAGCTTCTGTGAGGACCCGGCCCTCCTTGGCTCGGAACCCGACTCCGAGAACACTGAAGGTTCTGGGGAGGGGAAACGAGGGCAGGATCCCCATACTACAGGAGGTTGGTTGGAGGTAGCCTTCTTTTTTCTTTTTTCTTTTTTTTACGGGAATTAGCCCACCCGGGCACAGGTCGAACGACCCACAATGAGGCCTGGGGGGGAATAAGAACAGAAAAAAAATTTAAATAGAGAAGAAAAAGGTTATGATGTGTTTATTTACACCGGAAAACCAGCTTTTTATAGTGAGAAAGATTGTATAAGTATGGAAACACAGAAGAAGGCAGAGCATTCCACAGTTTGGCTGTGTGAGGAAAGAAGAATGTACTATAACGGGTTATTCTAGTGTGACCGTCATCCACAGAGAAACAGTGGGCACCACGGGCAAAACGTGTGTTATAAGTCCATGGCCTTGCCTGCGGTACACAGGATGTCAAATCCACCGAACATAGCCCGTTAAAGTACCTGTAAAAGAGAGTGAGTGAAGTAACATTGCGGCAAAGAGAAAGGGAAGAAAGATTTTCGACTAAAGAGGCTAGTTAATATGACGAAATGCCTTTGATTCCGCTCTATCTAACAGTTGGACAGAAGAAGAGCCATCCCAGATATAAGAGCAGTATTCCAAGTTAGGAAGAATGAATCCCTTATATACTTGAAGCAACTGCTCAGGAGTAAAGTAGCTATGGCATCTGCGCAGCATTCCCAACTTTCGGGAGGCAGCGCTGCACTTGGAACCAGGAAGACAGGGCCTACAACATCTCCAGCTGCGACGTCTGAGCGACTGGGGTCAGCCTAGACAGAGCGACAGAGTAGTTAGATGGGCCATCCCCCCCGGCGGCGCCCTGGAGGGTCTCCTGGCCAGGTGGGGGGAGATACCTTTTCCTGACGTAGGCTTGGGCGTTCTCAGGGCTGGAGAGGTTGCTGAGACCGACTCCTGGTCCGAGTTGGAGTATTCAGGCAACCCCTGTGAGGAACCGGCCCCCTCTCGGTTCGTAACTGGACTCGGAGAACATTACTGGGTCCAGGGAAGGAGAGCGAGGGTGGGATCTCCGTGACACAGGATGTTGGATGGATGGGGCCTGGGCCTGCTGCTGCTGCTGCAGCTGCTGTGCCCCGAACCAGGAAGACAGAGCCTCCAACATCTTCAGTGGCAGGGTTGGTGGGTATGGGTGAACTGGCTGGTTAATTCAAAGTTAACCAGGTTGGTACATTTATATTATATTGGGCTTTAGTAACGAAATCCAATTGAAGTTTCTTCTTTTATTAAAAAGTATTGTTTGCTTAATTCCCAAGTGTAGATCAACCGTAACTTCCACTATTTATGAGCGTGAAGAGAGAGGACGGTGGCTATGTATATAGGATGTGAATCAACGTCTGTTCGATGTAAGTGTTTGAGTCTGACTCTGTGTAGTGACCCAGCTAGGGAGAATGGAATGGGGACTTCGTCCTCCCTCTAGGGAAGACGGAGCCATCCACAGCGGCTCTCAAATAACGTTTTCCTCAAGTCAAGGATATCAAGCTTCTGCCCGCTTTAGGTGGCCAGGAAGCCGGCTACTTTATGCCTTTGCTCAGCATAATATGATGCAGCTTCCCGTGGGCACACCTTATCACGTGCACTAAACATGCCACCTCATAGCCAGTGGAAAGTTACTGGGGGATGATAAATCAGTATATAAATCAAATGTAATTAACCCATTTATATAATTCTTCTGTTTATGAAACAAGGGTCATTACATCGCTCGGTCACCTACCCTCCGAGCTCTGCGAGGACTATACTAAATACGCAGATAAACATCCTATACATAAGCCTAACCATGTTACAAACATATGCGTAAACACTAAGCTGGGGACTCTACAACCGTAGGGTTTTCATCAACTACAGGGGTCCTAGACTTAAGTGTCTTACGGGCTAGTATCTAATGAACCAAAAATTGGATGATTCTGACTTAAAACACAAACATTACTGCCAATATCAAAAGCAACATTGCAGAAATAGTCTTCGCTTACTTCGTGTTCAAGAACGCATCTTCTTAGCAATGTACAACTTTTGCTACTGTAATCACGCTAGATGAATGAGTGTGTGGTGCATAAGACTCTTTCAACGAAACATTCATGTTTGCGGAGAGCAATGGTACTGAGTTGTGAAGGGTTCTACACGGCATGGCTGAAAATTGACAGTCTGTGATACTTTACTGTAGAACTAAAAAATTTTAATTTAAGATGTGTCTTTGTCATCATTAAAATATGTAGTTTGAAATTCATGAACATTCTTATCCTCCCTGGGATCAAAAGAAAATGTCCACATTTTCTATGTCTAATAAATACTGGGAATTATTTCACTTCAGTATATATTAATATAAGTAAGCACTTACATGGGTGCACTACCCGGAGTGGTCAGCATCTCCGTCTACGACGTCTGGGTGGCTAGGGACCGGTCTCGATGGAGCGATGGAGGAGGTAGAGGGGCCGTCCTCCCCAGCGGCGCCGTGGAAGGTCGCCTGGCCCGGGGGGAGGTCGGTAGGGAAGAAAGGTCCGTCCTAGCCGAGCCACCTGATGAGGGCTGGTGAACGTTGAGGTCCAGAGGGAGTGAGGACCGCCTCTCCAAGGAGACTCTGGGCTGCTGGGACAACCTAGGTGGGGCTCTGACAGAGTCACGAGGATCGAGAACCACCTGTTCCTCCTACAGATCCTGTTTCCCCATGGCAGCTGACCTAAGCGACCAAGGGCGGTGGTGCCTGTTGTAGAAGGCCTTAGCGGGACTCCCGGAGCGGTGACGGTGGCGACAGGAGGAGGAGTGAGCACTCGACTCCCGGAAGGGCAAGGGGGAGAACTGTGTAGAGCCTGAAACCCCAGGGAGGGGAGAGGTGGGCTCCTCGGGGTGGCTTACTTGGAAGCCGGAGGAGGGGAGCTAGGCCAGGGGCCTGAAAATGGCCCGAGCCAGGGGGGCGCCGGCACAAGCCAAACAACCAGTTTAACTAGCAAAACAACACTCCCACTCCTAAAAAACTTAGAATAGAAATCATTCTGGCAAACTGCTGACTAAAAAACCAGCAGATGGTGCAAAGTAACAGACACAAACCAAAAAACGAAGAAGCTGAAGCAGGAGAAGAGTCTGAGTTATGTTCTCAGACAGGCAGTGGCACGGATCAGCTCTCTTGCTCAGATTCCTTTCTCTGTTTCCAGTTTATTCATTGCAAGTCGCTGACTATACTGATATACTGTAGATGTGTCAATATTAGCCTTGTCACCTCCTAGGGTGATATCTTGAGGTCTAATGTAGCAAGTGCACTAGCGAGTTCCACTCACTAAAATGTTGGCTCTGAAGTATAATGTGATCATCACCACCACACTCCCTCAAATTATATTCACCATACACTCTTGATAAAGCCTAAAGCTATCCACGTTATTTCGAAAGTGTGTTTTGGTTGCCCACCAAAATTCATTGCCATTGTGAGGCAGCTCCGTTGTGAGGCTTGAAAGACAGTTTCATGCATAATGGCACCCAATCTAAATTATTCCCCAATCAAACAAGGTAAAACAATGATATGTAATTGTACCAACGGCCATTTTTATTTTCTTGGTTGTCTTCCTTTTCAGTGCCATTCTCAATCGACCAAGCTTGGCGGGGTAGATATCCAATACCGGATGAAGGGTCTCTTCAACATAAAACGATTCCAGGCAGGAACAAATGAACCGGAGGCTTCTATCACTGAACTTCAGTGTGCAGATGACCTCACCCTCGTCGTTCGCACTGAATGTGACCAACTGGAGATTCTGAACACATACGCAGACGTGTATGCACACTTTGGCCTTGGGGCAAAAGTATGTAAAACTCCGAGTCTCTTCCAGCCTGCCCCTGGTTCAACCAGACCTTCCTCATTCATTCAGGCAAATGGCTGCCACCCTCTCCAGTGTTAACCACTTCCAGTACCTTGGCTCCCAACTGTTCACCGGCGCGAATGTCATTGAAGAGATTCAACATCGGATCAGATGTGTATCTCAAGCATTTGGATGATTTTGTACCTGTATCCTAAGCTGGGGGGAGCTGGAATAATCTTCAAAAGTGCGCATGTATCGATCAGTAGTCCTCCCTTCCCTGCTGTTTGGTAGTGAGACATGGGTCAAGTACCGGAGGCACCTCAAGGCCCTTGGCAACTTTCACCAACGTAATCTTCATTCCATTCTCCTAGTTCGCAAGGAAGACAACAGAACAATTAAATGTATTCTCCCTTAAACCAATTGTAGGAGCATCGAGGCTGTCATTATCCATGAACAATTATGTTGGACTCACTTGGATGACAGTAGACTGCCGAAGGAGCTACTTTACAGTCACTTAACGAATTGTAAACGTAACGCTGGCGGGCAATGGAAAAGGTGAAAGGATATTCTTAAGATAAATCAGAAACTTTGCCAAATCGACCTCCTCACCTGGAAGACGATAACTCCACACACTAACGCTTGGAGTAGCACCACACGGAAAGGTGTTAATACTTTTAAGTTAGCTTTATTGCATACTGAAGAAGACAGGTGGAAAGATGCTGCTGCCACCCATCCGCATTTGATGTATCCCTCCACACTTGCAACATCTGCTAACGACCTTGCCTATCCTGTATCGGCCTCCCAAGTTACCTCATATCATTGTATCATCACTGGATGATCACCATACTCCTAGTGACAGCAAAGTTGTAGTAGCAAATATGTTGAAGTAAATCTGCCGGGATGTCATGGTAGAACCGACCCTCCTTCCATTGGACGGTGAGATCTTCCAACACAGGACTTCAAACACATCTAACGAAGCCCGTGTGGACGTCAGTGCTCGAGGATTCTGGACGCGGGGACAGCGAGCTTTCTTCGACATCAGGATTTTTGATCCCATGGCCGCATGTCACCGTAACCTAGCTCTCAATGCTGCACATAGGAGAAACGAGAAGGACAAGAGAAGGGCATATGGGGAGAGAATTCAAAACGTTGATCAAGGCAGCTTCACTCCTCTAGTGTTCACAACCTCTGTTGGGATGGGACCAAGTGCAAAATGTTTCTACGCCAGACTCGCAGAGTTGATCTCCGAACAGAAGCAGCAGCCCAGAAGTTATGTTACAGCCTGGATGAGATGTCGACTGTCTTTCTCTCTCCTTCGGTCGGCTTTGCTCTGCCTCAGGGGAACGAGAGCTTCTGCCCCAACTGCGACAACTGCTGCAGATATTGACTATGAGGCTACTGTCACTGAATGCCGCATAGATCTGTGGCTCAACTAATTTAACACAGATAGGATAGCTACTTATGTATTAGGATATTTAATATTAAGGTAATTAAATGGTGGCGAAGGTGTGGCTATTGGGGGAGGCTGGAGGCCACGTTGTAAGAGTTGTAGTAGTAGTAGTAGGGCCAGCATGGCGTGGGTGTGGTGGAGTGTCCTCCCTGATCTCATGTTATTGGAGGGGACATATTCGGAGTCTGGGAGCAGGAATTTCACAGTGTGTTGGTGAATACCGGATGTCACCCTAAGCATTGCCACCGAAGGTTCTTCCCATACCTTACCGCATTAATCGCAAATATTCCGTGTGTTCACCGGCTATCACCAAGCGAGTTTTGAGTGTTTGGTGGGACGGCTGGTGCAGATGCCAGTGCCAGTGTCGATAGGCCTACTTTGGCAGGGGTGGCATCGAGACTCTCGCCCCTATGGGGCCAAGTGTTCTACGCTTGCGGTCGCCTCCCACAAGTAACGGTCACTTCATGTAGTGACGACCGACCAAGAGAGTATATGTAACTAATCTTACATCAGTGCGACCATAGAAATAGCTGTTTTTTTCTGTCAAGGATATATAAACAAGTGTTAGGAGTGACAATTCTTGCTCCCAGTGTATTATTCTGATGTGTGGATAGTCGCCCACAGGGGGGTGGCCTACACGACCACGCGCGCACGTATGACCCTACTACCCGGACACAACAGTCCAGCCTGTCACCTCTCTGCCCTTTACTCATAAGAACTATTTTCTTCTTCTGTATGGGACCAAAGCAGATTTCGGAGGCGGAAGTAACTGTCACCCAAAGTGAGGGACACTATGCCGGGTAACAGACATGTGTGGTTTGCAGAAAGGAAAACAATTGTCGGAACCCATATGGCAGAGAGCCAACACAGGGGGCCACAGTGGACATCGTCGGGACCCAACCGCCCGATGATATCCTAAAAGATAGCAGTGAGTCCACTCAACCTGAAAATGTAGTACCAATAAACGCTGCTCCAATAGTAGCAGATGTCCACGAGGTGAATGAGAGACAGCCACCACAGTGCAATGGCATGTCGATGGAAAATGCTGACATATGGGTTGAAGAAACTTATTCAGAAATTGTCAGGTGGTCGCCAGCTAACCTGTTTGAACCAACCAAGTGTGCGGCCACCAAACAAATGATTCGGGAGATGACTCGCCTTATAACCGAGTTCACTCAGGACTGCTTCCTTGCCCCTTTAGCTCTTCAAATACTGGCAATAATACTACATCTATTCTGTCAGAGGACACTCACAAAGACTAAGCACAAAGAAAATGCGGCAGCAAGGAAGAGAAGACTGACAATGAGGCAGAATGGAGCCCTTGATGATCTCCTATGTGAAACAAGAAAACTGCAGGAGTGACTAAAATTTATAAGAGACGGAAAGCAAAAACCAATGACGTTGCAAGAAAGATTGGAAACAAAATGCGTGTGGGAAAAGTGTCTTTGGTGGTAAGATCTCTCACAGAGGAATCCTCCGGTGGGGTTCTGCCAATAAACAGAGAGACATTAAAACAACTGAAAGAAAAACATCCCCGTGCAAGTGAAGATGAAGGCATCACGTTCCAGGGTGACTATATCAAACCAAATGCTAACCTGTTCGAGAAAATAACAGGAGGGATGGTGTGGAAAAAGGCATTGAAGACTCAGGGAGGTGCTGGCCCTTTAGGTTAAGATGCAAACGGTTGGAGAGTCATCCTCAGCACTAACAAGTTTGGCCCAATAACAAGTGATCTCTCCACTGCCATTGCCGCCCTTGCAAGAAAGCTGGCAACCTCGTGCAGCCAACACATCCATGCTCTGACGGCCTGCCGCCTCATTCCCTTGGATAAGAATGCAGGATGTAGGCCTATAGGGGTGGGGGAAGTGCATAATGGAGGTGGTAAAGAATGATGTCAGGGAAGCAGCAGGGAACCTGCAAGTTTGTGCTGGCCACTAGGCTGGAGGGGAAGCTGCCATTCACGCCATAAGAACGATATTTGAGCAGCGTGATTTTGAGGCCGTTCTCCTGGTGGACACTTCAAACGCACTCAACATACTTAACCGCAAGGCCGTACTGCACAACATGAAGATCAAGTGTCCAAGCCTTACAATATATGTAGAAAACACCTATAGGAATCTATCAGACCTCCAAAGAGAAAACAACAAGGCTCTAAGAGGGGATACCATCATACAATCAACTGAGGGAACAACGCAGGGGGACCCTGTTGCAATCTCAATGTACACTCCAACACACAAAAAAAATTGAAACACCCGAGGTCAAGCAAGTGGCGTACGCTGACGACCTTAAAGGAGCAGGAAAAGTGGAGGACATCAAAAAGTGGTGGGACCTGGAAACATCAAGAGGTCCACAAAGAGGGTCCCACCCAAACGCCAGCAAGTTCTTCTTCATTGTGAAGCCAGAACTTTATGAACGGGCAATGGAGGTGTTTGGTGGATGTGAGGTTAAAATAACAAAGGATGGCCAAAGACACTTAGGCGCAGTAATTGGCACGACGGACTTCAAGACCGAGTACGCAACGGGAAAAGTGGGTTAGGGAAATCCAAGCTCTGTCTGAGATTGCTAACACAGAGCCCCATGCAACTTTTGCGGCATTCTCCCATGGAGTCAAGCATCGCTGGAACTACCTGATGCACACTATCCCTGATATCGGACCCCTCCTCCACCCTCTGGAAAAAGTTTTCAACGTCAATTTCATTCCCAAATTAGCGAAACACATTCATTTAACCCCAGCAGAAAGATCACTCCTTGCATCACCACCGAGACTGGGAGGAATGGGATTGACCAATCAAGAGGAGATTGGTACCACCGAACATCAAAATTCAGTTAAGCTCACGGTAGCCCTCACGGACCACATATTAGCTCAGAATGCAACATTGGAGGTGGATACCAGTGAAGTAAACAAGATTCGAAGGTCCATTACGGCAGAATGACAGCATGGCCAAAGTGATAAGTTGCAGCAACTGTTGCTACAAGCACCAGAGAATTTGAAGAAAAAAAAGTAGCTATAGAGTAGGAGGAGGGCGCCTCGAACTGGTTAACTACGTTAGAGATAATGGGAAATGGTTTCAGTCTCAATAAACAAGAAAGTACAGATGCCAATGCTCTAAGGTATGGTAGGACAGTAGAAGGTTTGCCCTCCCAATGTGTGTGTGTGGCTCTTCCTATGACGTCGATCACGCCATGGTGTGCAAGAAAGGGGGCTTCATATGCATGAGGCATGACGAAGCAAGGGATCTAACAGCAAATATGTTGAAGGAAATCTGCCGTGATGTCAGGGTAGAACCGACCCTCCTTCCATTGGACGGTGAGAATTTCCAACATAGGACTTCAAACACATCCAACGAAGCCCCTGTTGACGTCTGTGCTCGAGGATTCTGGACGCGGGGACAACGAGCCTTCTTCGACATCAGGATTTTTTATCCCATGGCTGCATGTCACCATAACTTAGCTCTCGATGCTACACACAGGAGGAACGAGGACGACAAGATAAGGGAATACTGGGAGAGAATTCAGAACGTTGATCAAGGCAGCTTCACTCCTCTGGTTTTCACAACCTTTAGTGGGATGGGACCAAGTGCAAGATGCTTCTACGCCAGACTCGCAAAGGTGATATCCGAACAGAAGCAGCAGCCCAGAAGTTATGTTACAGCTTGGATGAGATGTCAACTGTCCTTCTCTCTTCTTAGGTCTGGTTTGCTCTGCCTCAGGGGACCGAGACCATCGGCCCCAAAGCCGACAACAGTTGCAGATATTGACTATGAGGCAACAGTCACTGAATAACGCATAGATCTGCGGCTCAACTAACTCAACACAGCTAGGATAGCTACTTATGTATTAGGATATTTAATATTAAGGTAATAAAATGGTGGCGAAGGTATGGCTATTGGGGGAGGCTGGAAGCAAAAAAAATAAATAAATAAATAGTAGTAGTAGTAGTAGTAGTACTGTGTGTGTGTGTGTGCGTGTGTGTTTTGGTTTCCCACCAAAATTCATCGCCATTGTAAGGCAACTCCAGTTTGAGTTCTTCCACATCCAAACTGGGGTAAAACAAGGATGTGTCCTGGCACCAACTCTCTTCCATTTTCTTGGCTGCCTTCCTATCTCGTGCCAGTGCCAATTTAGCTAGCCGGGTGCTAATCCAGTTTCGGATGAAGGGAATTTTTAACATAAGACGACTCCAGCTAGGAAAAAAGAGTCGGACTGTTGTATTACTGAACGACCTCACACTTGTCGCTCACACTGAACGCGACCTACAGGAGAACCTGAACACATGCACAGATGCATATGCATACTTCGGCCTTCAAGTGAATGTACGTACGACTCAGATTTGCTTTCGGCCTCATCATGGTTCCTAAACACATCCACCCTCTCCTATGTTACCCATTTTCAGTATCTTGGCTCCCACCTGTCTACCACCGCGGACATCGATGAAGAGATTCAGCATCGAATCAGATGTGCATCTAAAGCCTTTGGCAGACTCCATACCCGTGTCTTGAGCTGTAGGTAGCTGAAATTATCTACAAAGTTGCACGTATATCGAGCAGTGGTCCTTCCTACCCTGCTATATGGTAGCGAGACATGGTTCACATACAGGTAGCACCTCAAGGCACTTGAAAACTATCGCCATAGAAGACAGGAGAACAATGTCAGTATTCTGGCTGACACTAACTGTAGGGGCATCGAGGCTACCATTATCCCCGAACAAATACATTGGACTGGCCAAGTTACCCGCATGGACGACAGTACACTGCCAAAACAGCTACTTTACACTCACCTAATAAATGGTAAACGTAATGCTGGTGGGCAAATGAAAAGGTATTAGGATAGTCTTAAGACAAACCTGAAAAGTGCCAAATCGATCACCTGGAAGACGATCACTCAACACCATAACGAGAAGTTGTCAATACTTTTCGGATTTCCCTGCTGAACGAGTCGAAGGCCTTGGTATGGTTGATGAAGGCCATGTACAGATCTCCATTTTTCCTGTGTCTGGCAGGCTGAAGATCATTTCAGTGGTACCACGTAATGGTCTAAGGCTACATTGAGATTCTGGGAGGAAGTTTGATCTCATCAGGAAGAAGTTCCGTTTTGGAGGACTTGGGCGATAATCTTGCCAGTTACGGTCAGCAGCGATATCCCGAGGTAGTTGTCGTAATCTGACCGGTCTCCCTTGTTCTTATAAATATTGATGATATAGGTCTCCTTAAGAGCTTGGAGATTTCCTCCTTCTCCCATATATTCTCCAGGAGAGAGTGGAGACGGCTGGTAAGCAGAGGTCCTCCTGCTCTATATATCTCGGTTGGGATTCCATGAGATTTTTTTCATCTGTTTGATGGCAGTAGCTACCTCATCTAAGGATGGAGGATAGCTGAGGTAGGTCAGCTATGGGTGCTGAGGGACCTACTGGGTAATCATGATATCCACTTCGGTGTTTCGGTTTAGCTGCGAATGATAGTGCCCTTTCCAGCGTTGAAGAATACAGTCTTCGTCTTTAATTTGGAAGATACCATCGGATTAGCGGAGGGGGGCTGTGCCATGAGTGATTGGCTCCTAAAATCCTTTAGTGGAATTGAAAAATTCGCGCATCTTGTGTCAATCTGCAAATTTTGCATTTAACACGCTTTATTTTTCAATCATTCGTTCTTTAGATTACGAAGTTTGTGCTGGGTTGCTGCTTTCTTCTTGTGGATTTGAGACTAGGGTCGTTCTGCCACTCAGTTAAAGCAGCATGTTTATCATCGACTAGTACATTGATTTCCATGGCATTTTCATGAAACCAGTCCTGGTGTATTCTATCGATCTGGCTGTGGGTCTCTATGCAGAGTTTTTTTTCATGAGTGTCAAGAAGACCCCATTCGGCACTGGGATTTGGGTTTGTTGTCGGGGTTTTTTATCAGCCAATGTTCAAGCTGCTCTCTGAAAGCATGTGCTATTGCTGGATCCTCAAGGCGTTTAGTGTTAAAACCTCTTCTGGAGGTTAGTTAACTTCAGGCATTTTGGGGCGACGTTAAGTGATATTTTGGCTCTGACGAGCCGAAGATGAAGGTTACAGTGGTCTGAGCCTCGCATGGCTCGGGTGATGAGGATAATCTTGGCGATCTCTTTCTCTGACAGAGATGTAGTCAATGAAATGCCAGTGTGTGGATCTTGGATGTTACCACGAGGCATCTTAAGGCAATTGTAAACTTTCACCAACGTAGTCTACGTTCCATCTTCCGAGTTTGCTGGGAAGACAAGAGAACAAATGTCAGTATTCTCACTGACACCAACTGCAAGAGCAGAGCCTGATAGGTCTTGACCCTCCAGTGGTCATGGCCATGATTCATGCTTTATCTGCGCGTTAATCTTCCACATTAGCTCCGGACCTCCCAGTGGTCATGGATGTAGTGTGTGTGTGTGTGTGTGTGTGTGTTTCTCATACATAATTTCACTAACTAAATTTGTTCTACTACAAAAAATGCGCCACGATAAAAAAGGGATAGCCCCACAAAAATACTCGATTATCAAAAATGCCTAACTACTAAAAATGATCCATCATCCAAAATGTTCCACTATCAACCAACCTGTCGGCTAATTCACTTAGTCCCTTAGCCTAACTTTTGTCTCCGTTTCCGGTGCTTCTCTCTTGATTCATCTCACTCATCATAATTATATTATGTTTCTCTCTCTATCTCTCTCTCTCTCTCTCTCACTTATTCACCTTTTCTCTTCTCCATTCGTTCTCTGTGATACCTTTTGTCATTTGTTTCTTTCTTATGCATTGTATATCTTTCATTTTCTTTTCGTCAGTTTCTTTTGCACATTTTTATCTCTCTGTTAGTCACTCATTCCCACTTCCACCTTTTTCTTTGTCTTTCTCTCTCTCTCTCTCTCTCTCTCTGACTCAATCATCTTATTTCTTCTATTTACCTTTCCTTTTCACTCAAAATTTCATTGTTTCCCCTTTTCTTTGAATCTTTCATTTACTCACTCTCTCTTACTCATGTTCTCTCTCACCCACTCTTTCTTTTCACGGATTTGTTTAGTTCCTCTGATTATTCTCACCCCGTCTCCCTCTCTCCCACTTCCTATTTTAGTTTTGTACGTAGGTCTCCCGTCATTTATATTGGTTTTAAATTATAATGTTCTTTTACTTTTAAAACTTGTGTACCAAAGGTACACAAGGATGAGTATTTCCTTTGCGCCATTTACCTCTGTCTATCCAGCAGTAATTGGGAACCTGGATGCTAACCGATTTGCGGATCGTATTCTGGGGTAATGGTTAGCCAGTGCAGTTGGCGAGCTGTCCAGTCTTCTCGAACTATTTCGTGACACTGGGTCATGCAGCTCTTTAACTTAGGGTGTGGTTGTTGTGTTGGCGACAGCTTCTACACCTTAACAAATTCACGCCGAGGAGGCTCTTGGGCCGGCCATCCTCGATTTCGAGGGGCTTCCGTTATATTGTCTGCCCTCGGCACCTTCAACTATAATATGTAAAACTAAAGACACCATATTCACACATTTACAATCATCAGTTGGTTATCAATTAACGTGTGCTAGCTGTAGGGCAGCATATATAGGAAAAACAACCAGACACTTGATAACTCGCAATCATGAGCACTTGGGCAGTTCCGTCCGAACAGGCCAGTTATCACACAACCAGCTATCTGTAACCACGCCCACCAACATGACCACCCGTTTTCGCCGTCTGATTTCTCAGTTATTAGCAGGAGCAGCTGTGAGACGGAACTCCTCATAATGGAAGTCTTGCATCAATACAAAGTAAAGCCATCCATTTGTGATATGGTTTCCTGTAAATTATTGTGTTTTTTCTTACTCAGACTCGTCTCAATTAAAGTAATACCTCCTGTATGTTTTAGTTTTCTGATTTTAACTTTGTATATAGGATTCCCGTCATTTTTATTGGTTTTAAGTTATAATGCTCTTTTACTTTGAAAACTTTTGTGGAAGGTAAATTTTAGAATATTTCGTTTCTATTGTATTTTACTTGTTATTTTTATATTTTTTGGCTGTTTTCTTGGCTCTGATGATGGAAAATTATTTTCCGAAACGTAAGTACTTAAAGAAACCTAACTTAACCAAGAGGTTTGTGTTTTCCCTGGTTTTCCACTTCATTATGAAACTACTCTTTCCACGGAACAGGTCTATTGCTGAAGTTATATATATATATATATATATATATATATATATATATATATATATATATATATATATATATATATATATATATATATATATATATATATATATTGATAAATCACACGGAAAAGGAAACAACGGAGCACCGTGTGATTTTATCAAGATTTATCTTATCCACGTTTTCATTGGATCTATATATATATATATATATATATATATATTAATGAATTATATGGCCGTTATGTGTTTCCAAGCGAATTCGTCCTCCCAGGTTTGTAACGACCAATTATAACAATAACACCAGTAAGTGAATGTGCAATAATATATACACTCTCACCAAAACTTATCGAATGCTATAAGCACTATGCAATCTGAAAAATGAACGAAGAATCTGAAACATTCCGAGATGACAAGCCTCGTTCTGCTCATTCTCACATCCATCGTACCCAGGTGTTTGAGAAGTTTTTGTTAAGTGTGTACATCAAAGAGAATCGAACAACAATCTAAAAATGACGAACTAAGCAATTTTGAATTCTGAACCTGTATTCGGTGTAATTCGGTGGCAGAAAGTACTAATAATTATCAGCGGAAGCAGTCAGAAGACACTACGTGAATCACTGATTCGTATTTAAGAGATATCTGTCACGAGGTCATCTCAGGGAAGAATTCTTCGCTTTTATCATAAGTTTAATTCCTCACACATGTGGCAGAACCCACCAGAGGATTATAACATTTGGGCTTGCTCCTGGCAACCAGAAGTGGACCAAGATCACGTTTTGGAAGATATCAAAGTCTGTCTTCGACCACTATATCTCTATGATACAATAAAATAATGAATTGAAGACAGGCATTTAAAGAGAAATATTATGATTTACTTCATATCTACTGGTAGTGCATGAACAGCTATGGAGAATCTAAAAGGAAGGGAGATGTCATAAAGGAAGATTCAGGTTGTTGTAAAGGAATGTCTGCCTCTGTGGGGTGGGGGAGAATCCTGATGGATGACGTTCAGAAAAGACAGCCATTAAGAGAGAATACCATACATGAAAGGACTACCAAAACGCCAGAATAATGAGGACAATGAACCATACAAGAATATGTCTTTGGAAATGATAAAACAAATTTTAAACAGCTTAAGGTTAGGTAATGGGGGGAGGTATAGTATCAGTGTTTTTCAAACTGTTTTTACTGCGACCCACAGCCAGAACAACAATTTGAATTGCGACCCATTAAACCTAAGTGTAATGATATGAAATGCGCAAAACGGATGACATGAGAGGTAGGAAATGCTCTCCTTGCAGTCGCTTCCTAGACTGTGGAGTGTACATTACAATAACCAAGCCTAAATTATTTTTATTTTCTTATTCATTTTCGCGACCCATTTTATTTTTTTTTCTTATATATTTTCGCGACCCATTTTTATTTTGCGACCCAATTTATTTATTTCGCGCCCCACTGAAGGGTCGGGACCCATAGTTTGAAAACCTCTTATAGTTCGTGTTCGTGTAATGATTGTAGAGGACCTTAAACGTTCGTGTTACCTGTTAGTGAGATCAATGAGAATGAGACTGTGATACCGACAAAGACAGGTCGGAGTACCACTTCATCAGATGGTTAGTGGAATGCTACACATTCAGGCATAAAGTAAAAATATTTAATCGAAAAAAAAGTGACTTGGACGTATTGTACCTGATGTGCGGAGAGTCTCGGTCATCCAGAGATGTAAACCTAGAAAAAAGATAATTCCCTAACACTTGTTGTCCTTCATCACGATCATATCTGTGCATTTTTTTAATTAGACAGTTTATAATGTTGTTAGAATTAACGTTTTATAATTGATATAAAATGTATGAAAATACACATTTGTCCAAACTGGCATAACGAAATCGGTGATAGGGATGCCCATCTGTGCTGGTGGTGGAGCCTTGGCTTCACACATCTACCCGTGGCTTATGGACAAGAGCCCATCCTGTCAGAAACATCATTAATGTAATGAACTCACAGTGCTGCTTTCACCAATGTTGAATACATACAGAATTTTTTACCATTAAACTAAAAGCCATAAGAACAAAGATCTGGAGGAAAATGTAGCCTTCCCTCCTTGGCATGACATTATTTTTTTTTTTTCATTCAAGAGGATAGAGAAGAGAATTTTAGTGAAATAGTTACAGAAAACCTAACCTGACTTCTGCTGTTCTAAAGATGAAGTATTACTCACCACGGAACCCGAAGAAAATATTGAACATCGGCGTAACTTCTTAATGCTGTTCGTTAACCAATGGAGTTGTTAACAGCTTTCGCCGAAAATTTATCTGTTCTCATAATATGTTAATTTTCATTCTTATAAGGTATAGTCGATGCAAAGTGTCTGATTTGGATACATTGCATCTGGCGTCGTAACATTTGAGTCATTTGACGCCACCAATTGCAAAATAAACTTCAGTTCACAAAAAGGAAAATCAAAATATAATTAAAAAAAAAGAGTAACTATAGCAGCCATATTAAACGGAACTTGCTACTTTACTAATGCGAAAAAGGTGTTTTAAGAGTCTTAAATTAACATGTATCTGTGTTACCTCAGCAGTGTTGTCTAGATACTTATCACCCTCCTTCCTGCACATCTCGACACCTTTTGCTATGAATCATCCCCAGCTGATATATTGTGATATAATCTTGACGTATATGACTTCCCCACTCACTACTGAATTGGGAAAGGTTTAATTTAGCTTCATGATCTTATTTTTCTAACAGGATTTTCACCAATACCTGTTTAAGGCTTAAAGTGAAAACCTGTATGGAAAAAAAAAATGTCAAATATTTATAAACCAAATTAAAATAACCAACCAAACCAAACTAACCAACGAAACCAAACTAACCAACCTTGATCAAAATGACCCTACGATCCTTAAGTTATTTATCGGTTTAGTTTATGCCGGTGGTATTTTTCGTAAATGCTTGTCGGTTTCTATTTTACTTTGCTTCTTTCCCTCCTGAATTAAAATCAGTGTAATCAAACAAACAATTAAGTAAATAACTGCGACATTACAGAATACAGGATCGTGTAACTACAATAAATCTGTACCGAGTATTTAGTGATTCATGAAGCAGGTCATGTGCTGTATGTCAAACCTTAACATCACTCACGTAGGTAAGTCTTGGCTGGGATGATGAACAAAATACTGTAGAAGCTAAAAGGCGCTCGTAGTAGGGTGACGAGTTGAACCACAGTGATCATGGTAACCATAAAAAAAAATAAAAAAATAAACTGTTGTGTTGCTATAACCCAAAATCACCAGAAGCTTGGTTTATGTCTTGAGCACTTTTGGCAATGAAAAGTTATGTATTCTACCTACTAATTACTAAATTTTGAAAACAAATAAATACTAGTTCTAGATGTTCATTCTCTCTGGTTTATTAGTATATTCAGTAAGGTTTAAGCGAGGGTTGACACTTTACTTTTTTAAACATTTTGCCGGATCTTCACCTCCACGTTTCATTTAATAAACAAAATTAAAATGTAGAAAAAATGGGGCAGATACAAACTCATGAGGTCATGATTAGAATCCCTATGTGAGAGGAGATTGTCCTGATAACAAGCATAACTAGGAAGGTTACATCACGAAGCCAGTTGTGACAGCAGACGACAAGCACTAATGAGACCAAGATCCAATTACCACGTCTCCTCACGCGCAGGTACACGGAGCTTGGCTGACGTCACGTGGGCCTGTCACCCCATCAGCCCACTTGGATTTGTATGCCAACCCAGCATTAAAGCTTATTTCCAAGGTGTTCTGTGTAATTTTAAGTTATCCCACACCATACAGAGGGATAAGGAAAAGTGTCTAATAAAATGCTATACGAGGTATTTATTTATATCTGACACTACAGGCAAATAGTATATACAGAAGGTCGACAATTTATATAAAAAAAAGTTTATTATTACAATGAAATTAAATGTACACGAGAAAAGGAAGTTAATCTGTGAGTGTAATCTTTCATTTATATATATAGTATATGCTGATAACCACAAGGAAAAAGAAAACACGAAAGCGCTTGGGAACTTCGTGTTTTCTTTTTCCTTGTGGTTATCAGCATATACCTGGATCACGCGCACCTACAGTGATTTACTTGCATATACAGTATATATATATATATATATATATATATATATATATATATATATATATATATATATATATATATATATATATATATATATATATATATATATTATACAATATATATATATATATATATATATATATATATATATATATATATATATATATATATATATATATATATATATATATATATTCTCACTCGACAGTCACTCACTCTCACAGCAATGAAAGAAATCTATCATGATCTTGTTTACCAACACCTGATACACTGTAACACACTATGGGGGGCCTCTGGCTCTTCATAAACAAAATCTCTGGTTACTGCACAAAAGAGAGTTGTACGGACAATGACCTACTTGAAAAAACAGATCACACAAACGAAAAATTTGCTATATTGAAATTTTTAAAATTCGAAGATATTAACACCTACTGCTGTGCCCTCTTTGTTTACAAATCTGTTCTTGCTTGACAATAGTTATTTCTAGTTCCGGAATAATTAGAGATACAACTTAAGGCACCCAGAGCTACTAAGACAGAGGTCGGGGAACAGGGGTAAATTACCCCAAATGGGGTAAATCTAAAAAAAATCGGGGAATGCATGCGGTATGAGAAACACTTCCATCAAAAATCCCTGATTTTGATGCTGTTGTATCAAAAATGAAACAGCATCATTTTTCCAAAACCTAAAGTGGAGATGATTTGAATGAAATTCTTCAGTTCTCCAATCCTTTTTACTAACTCTGTTTGTGTGCTATTCTTATGCCAGAATGTGTGGCCTTTATTATTTCTCCATGATAATGGATCCAATAAACATTTTTTGAATTTGAATTTTTTGTATATATATATATATATATATATATATATATATATATATATATATATATATATATATATATATATATATATATATATATATATATATATATATATATATATATATATATATATATATATACCATATCCAACAATTTTAGGAGCAAATTGGCTTGTTTTTGTTTACTGTACTAGTGTACTTTGAAGTCTGGGGGTAATTTAATTTTATTAAAAAAAAATTTTTGGTAATACCCAAAAAAGTTCCCCGACCCTTTTACTAAGACCACCCCCATGCGCTCCTCTCAGTCCCAGACCTCCACAAAATATCATGGTGTGAAGGTGTGGAACAACTACCCTCCCAGCTATATCAGCCAGGAAGAAGTAACTGAACCACCTCCTGCCTCAACATACACATTTCTACATAAAACATTACTAGAGGAATAAAGATGAGAGTGACCAACCAGCTCCACTAAGAACCTGGCAGGCCTCTCCATACAGTGTACCTTTAGACTAACACAACTAACACTTAACTAACACCTCAAAAAAAAAAATGTGACTACCCTCCCAGTTACACAAGGACCTGGGCGGGCTCACTAACTCCAACAATAACAAATAATAATAATAAGCAGCATTATATAAATAAACCAATATTAATACAAAGGTCTGACGACCCAAGGGAGCAGAACAAAGACAAAACACCAATAAGAAAGATGAAGCGATCTGGTTGAGCCCAGATTCTTTCTACTCCTACTGTATTTCAGTTTCACCACTTTTCCTTCAACTCCTAATAATCTTCTTTCACCTCTTAACTAAAGACTTCGTATCGTATCCCTTCCTTTAAATCATCCAGCACAGTACTGGTGATCTTGGCGGTTGCCATTACGCAACTGTAAGATCTGCTCTATTAATGCCTGCATAGCGGCACGGTGTGCTCTTGTAGCTTCCTTAGTGGCTTGCTGCTGTTGTTGCATGGCGGCACGATCCTCCCTTGCTTGCTGCTGCTGGGCCTCCATTAGCGCTGCCAACCTATCAAGTGCCGACAGGGCACTATGTACGTATGTACGGGGCAAGCTGTTGCACCTGCTTCGCCCTTCGGCTTTGCTATTCGTAAATCCATCTTGGGTCCTATGACGGTGGTGTTCCGCGGTGAAAAACCAGCTGGGCGGGGTCACGGTGAAGATAGGAGCTACCAAGGTATGCGTGCCACGCCAGTGAACACTATCAGTTTTTCTTAATTCCTCTTCTCCTTTCTGCCATATCCTACTTACTGCACCATGATAGGAGTTGAGGAGTAATAAGACAATTAGTTCACTGGAGTTTACTGAAGGAGTATCAGTACAGACGAAAGAGTACGGGACATAAGTGTGCTCTGCATGAACAGACTGGTAAGACTGCTGGGTGAGCCGGTAGTTCTTATGTACCCATGTTGATATGGTTTACTACCCTAACGGTATTTCGACTGCCGCGGTAGTTTGCCAGGTGTTGAACAACATAACAATACAAATTAATGGTAACATCACATACGTAGAATATACATACATATTTGTGGACCGACATAAATGATTCAACATAAGTAGGCTTTATACATATACACCTAGCTAACTGAACACTCTCCAGCGACCATCTTGGACTTTCTCCATTTACGGTCGTCAGGGAAATATTGAGCTTGGTACTATATTTAAAATCATTTATTATAAATGTTAACATGATCGATGCCAATTTTTGTGCCTTTACCTTGAGATTATTATTTTTTTTCACAAATCAGCCCCACTATAAATGTTCATCAATCTAACAAGACTAGCACCTGTCTTTATAATGCTGACGGGAACTTTTGCGTGAGGCGACATTTACTGTATTTTTCTTTTAAGTCTCTCTAAATCTTGGATTATTTGTGAGTAAATCTGTTATTAGCTATGTTACAATCAGGTTATTTTCTGGAATATACGCCACGAACGCCTGCTGCATTTGC
The DNA here is from genome assembly GCF_018991925.1 of Homarus americanus. Taxonomy (NCBI): domain Eukaryota; kingdom Metazoa; phylum Arthropoda; class Malacostraca; order Decapoda; family Nephropidae; genus Homarus; species Homarus americanus. Next base: position 169,018 of record NW_024739192.1, on the reverse strand, counting down.
AAGTTCAGGGGCAGTGTGCAACAAAGCTGGATCATAATGTATTGGTCCTTCTTTTGCTATGTTAGCAATGCGTAATTTGCATAGTTTACAGGATGCACGCAATGTTTTTTTTTATTCAAATTTTGTACAACCGTTTTTTAAAATATCCGTACAAGAAATAATAATGAGAGATTCGCTTAATAAATAACATTTTCTAACTAAATTAAATAATGAGGAGAAAATCGCACCCACCCTCACTGTCACAAATCCTCTTGTCCCGAGACAACCAAAAGAGGTTATTTTTGTTATATCAGCTGCATGCTGCCAGCCCAGCCGTATTGCGTTATCAATCATACACATTGATTTCACACGTTCTCAGTAATCCTATTCATTGCATTGTTAGATATATCCTCACTACCAATTAATGTTTCTTGTCTCTTTTATCATTACAATTGGCTAGCAGCGGATATAACAACCCTCAGTGCCAGTAGTCTAATCATCTATATAACTACCGAGGCAACTTATTTCACTCTCACTTCACAGCTCGAGCTTGAAATCTAGAATATCAAGACCAAATCACCTTAGGAGAGTTAACCTAACTTATAAACGAAAGGGGTAGCTAAACTTTCCTTCCTTAGAGAACATTGAGCTGTATCCACGCTCTCTCTAATGGACAGTCATTTCCTATGGGACCCATTTTCAACAAAATGCTTGGATTATAATATTAGGTAAACATTGAGGTTTTATCACGTGATTTGTCGCATATCAAACTCTTGTAGAAAGTTCAGTTATATAGGCCTATGGAAAATCAAAACAGCAATGTGTATACAAATGTTATTAATACAGTAAGTGACATTTTCAGAATCGGAATCATTTGAAGTGTCAGAGAAAGCGCTTCAGCCAAACTTTCTTTACTCACCTTACATGAACCTTGTTGAACCTTCCATGACGCCAAGTGACTTTTGTATTGTGGTAAACATCTATATTAGAGAGTTAACTTTAATTAATATTTTTCAATTAGTTTAAGAAAATGCTATAAATGTTATAACTAAATAAAATCTGATTTAGTTGAATATATCAGAACCAAGTCGCCATAAGATAACATAATTTCCCCTTTAGTGATAGGAACTGTAATTAAAAAAAACATTCAGATCAGTAAGTAAATAACTTTGTGGTTGTGTGTTTTTCATATATATTTTTTAAACATGATTGTAGCGCAGTGCGGAGTGCAGGTGCTGATTTATTCACTAAAGGTAAAGGCGACTGGATTTACTGTCTGGGGTTGCCATACTCTCCTCACCCAGTATGAGCGTTTATGTATTAAGTATTCCTCAGCTCGGTGTGACATTGCCGGTAATTCTACAGTAGGTCACTTCTGATGTAAACCTGGAAGGAGGATTTTACAAAAGCCGTTACTATTGTTGTTGTTATCCAGATCATATTTATGACTAGCACATTATTGGTATAATGGTGTTGAACATAAAGTCAGGAATCTCTCTATAATACTTATGATATCATTAGTAGTTCGTACCATAATCTGATTGTGTTTTCACATTCCATGCTTCATTAATGTTGTTAGTTTCTGGTAATAGGCCTGTAATTGCTTCTGGTTACCTAAGGCTTACTGATGAGAAGTAACTTCACAATAACATTTACAAAATCTTTATGGGTTAAGTTTGCAAACCCAAAGGTCTTTTATCCATTTATTAAGAAAATAAGTTGTATGCACACTTAACTAAGATATCACCGTAATTAACACTGTAAGCTGTGGGCGTTAATGATGGACGGAGCTTATCAATAATAGCTTTGTGTCGGGATGTCCATCTGATCTGATAGGTGAGTGGATACTTGGAAGAGCATACTTACTTAATTGCTGATTCTAGCATCTAGAGACGCGCCTGCCAGTGGAAACAATCTATCACATAATCAATGCAAGATAACTCACTTCTCATGGAAAATTACCGTGGGTGATGAAGTTATATAAACCTAATGTAGAGAACCCACATTTATATAAGTACTACTGTCTGTTAGACAGGGGTTAATATATTGCTCGGTTACCACCCTCCGAGCTCCACGAGGAGTAGACTAACCTCGCAGAAAAACCTATACATATACCTGTACCTACCCATGTTACATGCATATGTGTGTAAGCACTAAACTGAGGAAGCTGCAACTGTAGGTTGAGCAGCTACTGTAGACCTAGTCTGAAGTGCCTTACGGGAGAGTATAATATGCACACTAGTAAATTTGGATGATATTGGTTTATAATAACAAAACAAAAATATCACTGCCAATATTAATACAATAGTGGGAACAGTTAAACTATGTATAGCAAATCCCCGTGAAAAAATAGACTGGCATATTATCCTCTAAATTAGCAAAATGTGTTTCCTTCATATAATAAATAAATTTTAATTTATCTGAAACTATATTGAGTTCACTAAAAGTTATATTAGTAGCCAGAAACAAAGGAATCAAATCTGAAGTTAGATTTAAATTCAATGCAAATGGTGATGGGAAGACAAGGTTTTCAACGCACTACAGGTGATTTCGCAATAGTCCCGAGCCTTATAATACTCTTTTACAACTAAGTGCTTACAACCATCCTGGCACCGTAAAGTGTCACTGGTTTCCTCAGGAATCCGACCTTGTGGTTGGGCTGATGAGTGTCAGCAGACTTGAAGGCGAGGGGATTCCTCGGACAGCGAGAACGAATGTGCCCTTCTTCTCTGCAGCTGCGACACCGCACGGCTGGTGAACTACTCCTGTGAACTCCTGGGGATGGTTCCTCGGAGGACGGAGGCTTTGCAATCTTCACTACAGGAGGGGAAGACTTGGGGTAGGCATTGCGAGCGGACGCCCAGTTGTCAGCAAGATGCACCGCTTCTCGAAGCGTCGCTGGCTGGTGTTCTTTGATGAAAATTCTCAAATCTGGTGGTAGAGAAGACAAAAACTGATCTAATATCATGAAGTTAGAGAGAGACTCAAAGGTTTCCTCAACCTCTGACGCCTCTAGTCATTGTTGAAACAAACGACCCAGGTGAATCGAAAACTGCTGGTACGTTTCTCCTGCTCTAATTTTCGATCTGCGGAAATCAACACGATAACCATCAGAAGTCTTGTTAAATCCTCGCAAGAGAGCTTGCTTCAACAAGAAGTAATCTCTGGGACAGACTGGGACGTGTAAAAGCTCTACCGGCTTACCACTCAGTAGGCTACCCAACCTTACAGCATACAGTAGCTATGTGGGTCCTCACCAAGCAGCTCAGCTACCCGTTCAAAACTAACAAGGAAGGAGGCGATGTCTTCTCCTTCATGGTACACAGGCAAGCTGGGTTTTACCACATTATCTTGTATATGGCCAGAGGATTCTGGTCTACTCGAAGCATTAATTCTAGCTAGTTCTAGGTCCTTTTCTGCCTGCAACTTAACTAATTCGAACTCTCTTTCTCTATTACGTTCCTCTCTCGCTCTCTCTTTCTGAAGTTCCTCCATCTCTCTCCCTTTCTGACGTGCCTCTCTCTCTCTCTCACTCTCTGACGTGCCTCTCTCTCTGCATTCTGTTGGGTGACCACATACTGACCAACCTCAGTACCTGTCAGACCCAGGGCCACCGCTTCATCTTTCAATTCCTCAAAACTAGACATCATGATCCGAAAGGCCAAGAACAAAAAGAAAAATAAACAACTTACCCCGTAAATGGCCAAAGGTAACTTACCTAGTGGCTCAATCAAACCAATAAATGATTTGATCCGACTGGAGGAAACTTTGTTCCGCACCCAGCCCAGCTGAATCAACCTCAGGGTAACGAAACCGCACCAGGTGAAACAACAACAAAAATGCTAAGACAGCATCCACAGTGCACCCCAACCAATACTAATTAACTTCCCCAAGTACAAGGGAGAGCAACAAAATTAGCACAACAGAAGGATGGGATAACCACTGAACAACACTTACTTCCGGGCCACAGACAGCAGTTCTTAGGAACTCTTTGCTGAACCGGGACCACAGGTGTGACCGTCCTGGCTAAGAGAGTACGAAGCACTTAATTGCGATTTTACGTGCGTAAGCAAGAATTGTATCAGTTCAGGGTCATGGATCGTCAATAGAAAAGTCGCAAAATCAAATAATTGTGCAAAATTGTCTAATAACATTTTGCTATCATCATCCACCCAGTCCGAAATACCGAAATTGGCCTTCATATCTTTACAGACATCACCCGCTATGGAGGCACTTTTCATAGTATCCTCTACTCCAATTTAGGTGACCTTCTATTGCTGCCAATTAAAAAAACAAACAATTAAAGTCTTTCTAAACTCACTATATGAAGGATCCACAAGACCAGTAACATCCAAGTGTTCACTAACGAAACTACCTTCCTTTATGTGGCCGCGGAAAAAAAGCCTTGCGTTGCTCATCTCACATGACCGTAAAAATGTAGTTATGCGATAATCATCTTCCACTGTGACTCGCGAATGCGGTCACATTGCGGTAAAACCTGTACTATGTTAGAATTGTTAGATGACATGCCTAAACTAGCTGTAGCCATGGTTAGTGTGTTGTTAGACAACTTAGGTGTAACTGGAGGATTAGTGGTGGCGTGAGATAAAGAAAGTTTCCCTGACACACTGTGTTTCTGTGTAGGATGAGAGGGAACTTGCCCGTAACAAGGTTTGTTGTCGTACGTGAAACCTGACCTAAGTTTGGTACGGTGTAAATCGTCAAATGATTGATCGATAAATTGTTCACTACTATCAGTGAAAGTGTGTCGCTGTTAATGCGCCTGTGTTCCTTGGAAATCTACCAGAGGTTCAGTGTTAACGCCAGCGCCAGTAGCTAGGCTCTGTGTCAGACTGGATTGCGTTTTCTGTGTGTTCAAAGTCACTATGATAACATTCCACCAAGTCCATAAATGCCCATCCATTAACAGTAAATTATTTAAATTATAAGTAAATGAGCAAGTGAAAAATCCTGAGATTATATATATATATATATATATATATATATATATATATATATATATATATATATATATATATATATATATATATATATATATATATATATATATATATATATATATATATATATATGATTCACTTTATAGGAAGATCCCCGTTTACTGGGGACTGAATCATATGAGTATATAAGTAAATGAATATAGAGTTAAGTTTGCATCATCAGTGGAGTTCACTACAGTCATTATGATCGGCGTTTCACGTTAGTTAGGGAGCTCTTAGGATACCTATATTCTAAAGTGGTACAACTAGGGCTGAACAAGACCCTAAGACGGAAATAAGGAAGCATTATGAATGGACTTAACGTGAAAGATGAGCTGATTGGTTAGAAACATGTAGACAGAACTCAACACAGGAATTTTTATATTGAGTTGGGAGGGAGGAAAGTGAAGTGAACTTTGAGGGTGTGCATGGCTTTTTATCAGTTCGTTTTGTGGCGAGGCTGTGGTGACGTCACTTTTCAGTTCTAATTGATGAGTGGTTAATAATTATAATTCGCGCCACACAACATCTGGCGAGACAGGGGAAGAAGGGGGAGGGGGTAGCTGCAGCCGTGTTGTGAATGGCACCGCACCGTCTGTCTTGTCGCTCAGGTGTTCAGAAATTTTCCACGGTGCTTTTGTCTCGTTACGTGACAATAATAACAATAAAACATAAATCTCGTGATTGCAATACATCATCACTAATGGAAATAAATATTTGCTTAATACCAGAAGGAAAATATTATCAGCCATCACACATTAACTGCCTCTCCATTATCTTATTAACACAGTAATAGCATTTGATGTAAATATCAATAGTGATGTATAATTATTCAGTCATGTCAGTACAGAATTTTAATAGTAAAGGAGCTTCAACATGTAGAAACTGCATGATTATAATAATGCATGCTCGTGTCACCGCTCCTGGAGTTAGGTGAATTATCAACGAACATTTAATAAAACACAGTGTAGTGCAGCATCAGCGCAAGATATGATCATTATTTTCTCAGCTTACTATAATTTGGGAAATAATATTTTTCTTAATTTGTAAGGTAATGTCTGCCGAAGATGTTAAGAATTAGTGAATGTGCCTCAAGACCTTGGCCATTGAAGCACCTACACGCATAAAACAAAAACAACAACACATCTCCATACCTTCAACAACTGATCAGAAACTATTATATCAACAAGTATGATTCAGCTTGTAAAATTTAATGGGGTGTTACTACATAAAGAAAGCAAATGCATTTTATTTCTTCAAAAATAAAATAAATCCCACTCAATATATTGAAAACGTCTTCATAAACAAGCCTAAATTAAACACAACAAACTGAAGGTGTTACTGTTCTCTATTGTAGCCTGGGTTTATGGCAGGTTCTGGTGGATAAGAGTAATTTATTTAACTATCTACACACACTCCTCTTTAAATAAGTGCTCAGAATATCGCATAAGAATAATCCCAGTGTGGATATAGGAGCGTTGTGATCTACATCGAAATAATATACACATCTGCAGTGAAATATATAACAACATGAGTCAGGTGTAATGAACAAAGATTAAGTAAAACGACTGTAAAGGGGTAAAGATGGTATGAATGAGTAAGGTTTCAAACAAAGCCTCAGTGCTTCTGCTGGTATAATACTTCCCTGTAACTCTGGCAGTGGAGGAAGAAAGTGTAACCAGATATCGAACCCGGGATCGTGGACGCTTTATACCATTTTACGATCTGGTTCAGTTATCTGCCGGAGGTTCTGGCTCAGGTCTACACCACCTCTCCGCTTTACGACCCCCTTCCCTCCCCCTTCCCTGTACTCCCCTCCTCCCCCTTTCGAGCTTAAAGTGAGTGTATATATGCACACTGCTTTTTTGGAGTATGTGTATTTAAGTGTATTTAAAGCGAATGGTGGCGTGTATGATTAATCCTATGAAAGTAGTTGTATTTTTGCGGAGCAAATGTGGTGTGTGTGTGTGTGTGTGTGTGTGTGTGTGTGTGTGTGTGTGTGTGTGATAAGCAACCCTCAGTCTCAGACCAAACTGATAACCTTCTGCAAAAAGAAAGCGGCTGCCCAGCAGGAACTTCGCAATCTAAAGAATGACTGGCTTAACAATAAAGCATGTGAAATACAAAAAAATGCAGATCAGCACAAGATGCGTGAATTTATCAATTCCATAAAAACATTTTATGGGCAAATCACTCACAGCCCCCCTTCTCTCATCCGACGGTAACTTCATAATTAAAGACGATGAAGGCATCCATCAGCGCTGGAAAGAGCACTACCATTCATTGCTCAACCGAAACACCGATATGTATGACCTGACTACCCAGCAGGTCCCTCAGCATCCAGAGCTGACCCACCACAACTATCTTCCATCCCTGGATGAGGTAGCTACTGCCATCAAATAGATGAAAAATACTTAAGCCTCGGGCCTTATGGATTCCCAGCCGAGGAGGACCTCTGCTTACCAGCCGTCTCCACTCTCTCCTGGAGAATATATGGGAAAAGAAGGAAATCCCCAGAGCTCTTAAAGACGCCTCCATTATTAATATTTATAAGAACAAAGGAGACCGGTCAGACTGTGGCAACTACCGTGGTATCTCGCTGCTCTCCGTAGCTGGTAAGATTACTGCCCGAGTTCTCCAAAACATACTCCTTCCTAAGGTGGAAAACTTCCTCCCAGAATCTCAATGTGGTTTTAGACCATCACGTGGCACCACTGACATGATCTTTGCTGCAGAGACCAGTGTCGTGACCTGTACATGGCTTTCATCAACCTAATCAAGGCCTTCGACTCGGTCAACGGGGAAGCCCTCTGGTGGACCCTCAGCCATTTTGGCTGCCCACCAAAATTCATCGCCATTGTGAGACAACTCCACGATGGTATGACCGGCAATGTCCTGCACAACGGCACCCAGTCTGAGTTCTTACCCATCCAAACAGGGTTTAAACAAGGGTGTGTGGTGGCACCAACTCTCTTTTCCCTTTTCTTGGTTGTCTTCCTTATTCGTGCCAGTGCCAGTTTAGCCGGCGGGGTAGACAACGAGTACCAGGTGAAAGGGGGGTCTTTTCAACATAAGACGAATCCAGATAAACGCAAAGGTGTCGGCAGCTTCCATTACTTAACTTCAGTATGTAGTGGACCTCACCCTTGTTGCTCACACTGAACACGACCTACAGGATATCTTCAACACCTACGCAGATGCGTATGCACACTTCGGCCTTGAGGTGAATGTACGTAAGACTCAGATTTTCTTTCAACCTGCCCTTGGTTCAGACACACCTTCACCATCCATCCAGCTTAACGGTACTACCCTCTCTAATGTTACCCACTTTCGGTATCTCGGCTCTCACTTGTTCACCACCACAGACATTGATGAAGAGTTTCATTATCGGATCAGATGTGCATCTCAAGTCTTTGGCAGACTCCAAAACCGTGACTTCAGTTGTAGGAAGCTGAAATTATCTACAAAGCTGCACGTATATCGAGCAGTGGTCCTCCCCACCCTGCAATATAGCAGTGAGACATGGGTCACATTCAGGAGGCACCTCAAGGCACTTGAAAACTTTCACCAACGTAGTCTACGTTCCATCCTCCGAGTTTGCTGGGAAGACAAGAGAACAAATGCCAGTAATCTTGCTGACTCCAATTGTAAGAGCATCTAGGCTACCATTATCCATGAACAACTTCGCTGGACTGGCCATGTTACCCACATGGACGATAGTAGACTGTCAGAGCAGGTAACAAATAGTAAACGTAACGCCGGCGGGCAATTGAAAAGGTATATGGATAGTCTTAAGACAAACCTGAAAAAATTCAAAATCGACCCCCTCTCCTGGGAATCGGTTACTCTACTCAGTAACGCTTTTAGGAGCACCACACGAGAAGGTGTCAATACGTTCGAGTTATCCCGACTTCAAACCGAGGAAGACAATCGCCAACGCCGGAAAGACGCTGCCACCGCCCCTCCCGCACTAGATGCAGCCCTCCACATGTGCAGCGAATGTGGACGAACCCTGCGGGTCCCGTATCGACCTCTTTAGTCACCTCAAAACGCACCAACCAGAGTGACAAATTTAATAACTCATACCATTGTATCATAGCTTGGTGATCGTCATACTCGATTCCGAGTGACAGCAAAGTAGTAGTAGTAGTAAAAATAATAATAATAATAATTAACGGTTATTGAAAAAGTTCTGCAGCCCGAAGGCTGAAAATATACATTGGACAAAAATGACTTATTACACACAAAAGCATGGGGTTGGTGGGTCGTTTAACAAAAGCTTTCATTACTGAAAGAAGAAGGAACATGAATTGAAAATACAAATTATTATAGTTTACAGTTGATGGTCCGGGCCTGGGCTGGTCATGGAGACACCAGGTGGTGTGATGTTCACGTGGTGTAGTAACTCGTCCTCGGGTGTTGATATGAAGGACCCGACGTCGTCATGGGGACACCGGGTGGTGTGGTGTTCACGTGGTGCAGTAACTCGTCCTCGGGTGTTGATATGAAGGACCTCACGTGGTCATGGGAACACCGGGTGGTGTGGTGTTCACGTGGTGCAGTAACTCGTCTTCGGATATTGATATGAAGGACCTCACGTGGTCATGGAGGACACCGTGTGTGTGTGTGTGTGTGACTCACACATCATCATCATAAACAGTCTATGATAAACGTCTTCACAATATTCCCTGCTATATTTTTTTCCTTTTTCGTTCCATCAAGTGTCAACCTCATTCCTTCCTTACCTACATATTCTTCTCGATCATCACTCCACTTTGACAGGCAACAGTGACGCTGCCTTGCATACTCACTGGGTATTCTAATTCGGACCACATAATGCTTTAATTCACTCCAGAACTTATTCCTCTATTTTCCACAAATTCTCTCCCAGCCAGAGGTCAAATGGGCCCAGTATTGATAGGTCACAGTTCCTTATAGGTCCATAACTTTTGTCGAAATAATCATAACTAATAGAATTATGGTCTCTTTTTAGATTAAGGCGAACTGTACCCTTTCCACATTATCTTGGCCCGTATGCCACGCCCCTCTTCTGTATTAATAACTGTTTGGTTCATAGAAAATTAAAACTAATTGTGTTCGCAATTGGTCAGCAGACCTGTTATTATCTAAAATAATATTAAATATAGGGATTATCAATATGCAAATCACTTCAAGGCATTAGCACTGCAGAGGATGTTAGATCTTGTTTTAATATTTATGATAAAAGGTCGATTTAAATACGCGCTTATATACGTGCAGTCCGGGGGGAGGTAAAAGGCTCAGGGGAACCAACCAGTTATTTGTAGCTATAGGCGAGGGACGTGGCTTATGGCCAGCTTAGCGTGGACATACTATAGAATTTGAGCCTAATTGTACTAGACCGTGCTTTTAATACTTTCACGACAATAAAATTGCACTAGAGGCCTATTAGACGTAAATTAGCTTAGTTTCGGTCAAGTTAGGTCAAGCTAGGTTAGGTTAGGTTAGGTTAATTACATTGCTACCTTGAATTTACGACGGGCTTTTTCCTCCTTCTTTTTGTTAATATTATAATTTTCGGTGTCTGTGTCTATTCTGTACTTCCGTCATATATTGCCCTAAATTACCTTTTTGTTTGAATTCAGTTCACAGTTGTTTTCTTGTCGCATCTTAAATAGCCGAAAGGCTTACTCCACCTGATTTGGTTAGGCATCTTTTGTGTTTTTCATTTCAAAGTTTTTCTCGTGTTCTCCTATTCTCATCTTCATTCTGTCGTCTCATAGTGTCTCAATTCCCCCTTTACTTCTGTTGCATCGCAGTCTATCACCTTCCTCCTGTAGCATCTGTTTCTCCGTCACTTGCATCTGTTTTCCTTTTGTCTTTTCTCCCTCTCACAATCTATTACTCTCTCTTTCCTCCTATCATCTATCAGTCTCTCCTTTCTCCCACTGTTTCTCTCACTCATACCTTCTCTTACTCCTACATTTTTTCTTGTGTCTATCCGTCTTACAATCTCTCATTCTTACCTTAATTCTATTCCTCTCTCTCTCTCTCTCTCTCTCTCTCTCTCTCTCTCTCTCTCTCTCTCTCTCTCTCTCCTCGGTCGGGACGACGTCTGACGTCTGCTCCCTGACTCCATCAAGACCTCTTCTTTTTACCCGCTGACATTCTCGTCTTCGTCTTTCCATTATCCGCTCTTTTACCCCGCACGAGATCTCATCCATCTTAATCAACCAATTATTTTTCTTTATTGCGCCAGCAGTTAGCTTGTCCCTGAGTCGCTTTGCTTTAATGTTTGTATAACGTTTTTGTCCTTCACCTCTTTATGTCTATTTATCCGTCTCTCTGTCTCTCTCTCTCTAACCAAACCTAACCTAACACTCCACCTTCTCCCTACCTAACCTAACTCTTCATCTTAACCCAACTCAACCTTACTCTCCCTTACTCTACTAACCTAACCTAACTCTCCACCTTAACCTAATCTAACGTAACTCTCCAAACATAACCTAACCCAACTCTCCATCTTTACCCAACCTAACCTAACTCCTCAATCCCTAAGCAAACCAACGTCTTCCCTTCACTATCATCAGTGTATGTTTGAGTCCGGCTGACATTTAGATGGTAATATTTTGCCGGAAAAATAGCAAGACCGTTGCTATGCCCGATAAGGAACGCACTGAACGAAATTAAGGTCAATGTCATTCGGGGCCCAAAGGGAGATTCGAGCGGACGGATTTGGACTCAACCCCGTGACACGGAGACCATTGACTGAGTCTCTTGTCAGGAGGATTTTCTTTTTATAACATCTTGTAAGCCGTTTCCCGTTACACTGCAGGGTGGCCAACACCAAAAATAATCACAGACTCTCTCTTATCAATTCGATGACATTCGTTCACTGAAACAGATTTGTTCTGCTAAGGCGTTCCTCTTCCACGGAAAGGATCCAGCGTGTCTAATTGCTTTATTCTTCATATAAACTTGCATCACTAGCCTGCCCTTTTCCATTCATCATTTGACGTCTTGCTCTCCTCTCATATGCGTTCAACGCTTCTTTCTGGAAGTCCATCTCCCTCACTTCTACTGCTTAGTACTACAGTCTGCCAATGAGTGATACACTTTACGCCCTTCATTTTCTGTACTTAAATTCCTATTATTTCTTTCCTTTTACTCTAATAATTCTCACTAATTAATTTGCATTTACCGCTATATTCTCTATCTCATAATAAACTTAATCTCAAATATATATGCAACTTTTTTATCATCGTCAATCAAGTGTTGCATCATCTGCGAACAGCTGCTGGCCACTCTGCTAAGGCAGCTGGGGCAGTTGAGGAGTGAGGTTGACACTCTAAAGGGGGAAAATGAAGCCCTCAGGACTGAACTCCTTCAGGTAGGTTTCCTGCCTCGCAGGACACCTGCGAAGGAGGAGCAGGCGTGGAGAGTGATTGTCTCCAAGGGGACTAGGGTCAGGCTCAGGAAAGCTGACCAGGGTGTGGAATGTAGGAACCCCTACTAGGTGCTGGAGGAAGCTGGCGAGGAAGAAAAGAGGCAGGAAAGTGTGGTGCAGGTAGAGGAAAGGGCAGTTGTACAAACCTTGCCCAGAGGTAAGGTCGTGGTAGTTGGGGACAGCCAGGTGAGGTTTTTAGATAGGACTTTTTGTACAAGAGATAGGAAACGTAGGACTAGGGTGTGTTTTCCTGGGGCTGGGATAGGGCATGTAGCTGAGAGGTTAGACAGGGTTTTGTCAGGGGAGGGTACCAATCCAGTAGTGTGTCTTAGTGTGGGAGGAAACGACATAGGAAAGGTTAGGAGTGAGGAACTTTTCAAGAGGCACTGGGGAAGGTTAGAGATAGGGGAGGGATCCCGATAGTATGTGGTGTCTTGCCTAGAAGAGGGGTTGGTCGTGAATGGCTGTCCAGGGCAATTGCTATAAATTTCCGACTAGAAAAACATTGTGCAAACAATGGTTGGGCATTCATTGATAGCTGGCAACGATTCCATGGCAACGACTACCTGTACAGTCGTGACGGAGTACACTTGTCTCGTGAGGGGGTAAAGACGTTGTCTGAATCCCTGGAGCGTGAAATTGTCGCTCCAAAAAGGGGGATTCGCCAGTAGAGAGAGGTCGGGGAAAGTGGGAGTCAAAAAACAAGCAGGTCCTGGGAAGTAAAATTAGTTACTCAGAACAAGGGGTAAAACAGGACCAGGGAAGGGTAGGTTTAAATGTGTACTATACAAACAGTAGGAGCGTTAGAAATAAAATAGACTTGCTGAGAGCGGTTGTATGTACCGAGAATGTAGACATCATAGCAATCACCGAAACTTGGAGGAATCTGGCGAGCAAAATTTTTTTTATCAGAGTACCACATAGAAGGGTACAACCTTTTTCACAAGGACAGGGAAGGTAGGAAGGGGGGGAAGGGGTCGCACTCTTCGTCAAGGATACATTAAAATGTTGTATCAAAAATTCAATAAAGGGTGAAATAGGAACCGAGTCTGTATGGGTAGAAATCACGGAAGGAAGAGAAAAACTAATTATGGGAGTGATTTACAGGCCCCCAAGTCTTGGGAAAGAAGCAGCTCAGCCTATATGGCAGGAAATGAGTAGGGCAGCAAAATATAACAACCTGTGCATTATGGGGGATTTCAACTTCAGAAATATTGACTGGGACAACATTGTAGGCGACTATGAATCTGAAGACTTCCTAGACGCATTACAGGACAATTTTTTTTTAAACAACTAATTACAGAACCTACTAGAGGTGACAATATATTAGACCTAGTATTAACAAATAAAGAAAATATTATCAGAGATATCACAGTAGGGGAAGAACTAGGTAACAGTGATCACAGAAAAATCAGGTTCACCCTAAATTGGGAAACAAAAAATAATGACAATATGGTCAGAGTCCCAAACTTTCGGTTGGCGGATTAGCAGGGGTTAAGAAGGTACCTAGGTGAGGTCACCTGGGAACAGTCACGTCAGTCCCCAGTAGGAAGGAGTGAGGTCATAGATGACACAACAATTGATCATGACTATAATATATTCACTAGTATACTACATAAAGCACAAGAACAAAATAAACCATACAGAAAAATTAGGTCAAATAAGAATGAGTCAAGGTGGATGACCAGAAAACTTAAACATGACATAGGAATAAAGAAAGGAATTTATAAGAAATTAAAGGGAGGGGAGGAGCAGCTCAGAAATAGGTATAATGAACTATCTAGGAATGTTAAGAAAAATGTAAGGAAAGCAAAGAGAGACTATGAAATCAAAATAGCAAGTGAATCCAAGGTGAATCCCAAGGGATTTTTCCAGGTATATAGAACAAAGGTCAAGGACAAAGTTGGGCCTTTAAAGTCAGGGAGGGGAAAAGTGTTAAATGGCAGTGAAGAAATAAGCAAAGCATTGAACAAATACTTCTTATCAGTTTTCAAAGAAGAAATTTGCGAGGAAATTCCAGAGGTGGAACTGATATTTAGGGGAAAGGAAGAAGAGAAATTAAAGAGTATCACTCTCAGAAAAGAGGATGTTCTTAAGAGGATAAATAAACTAAAGAAGACAAAATCCCCAGGGCCGGACGAAATTTTCCCTCGAGTCTTGAAAGGGTGTAGGGAACAGATTAGCGAACCCCACGTAAATGTATTTAGAAAATCAGTAGACACCGGAGTTGTGCCAGACTTGTGGAAACAGGCAAATGTAGTACCCATATTCATAAAGGGAGACAGAGCATCAGCGTCAAATTACCGGCCGATCAGTTTGACGTCAGTAGTGGGGAAATTTCTTGAATCAATTATAGCAGATGGCATCCGATCGCATCTAGAGAAAAGCAAATTAATCTACGACTCTCAACATGGGTTTACAAAGGGAAAATCTTGTCTAACAAATCTGCTGACGTTTTTTAGGAAAGTCTTCGAGGTAGTAGATAATGACGAAAATTACGATGTTATTTACTTAGACTTTAGCAAAGCATTTGACAGAGTACTGCATCAGAGGCTTCTGAGAAAAATTAAGGCTCATGGCATCGAGGGGAAAGTTTTAAATTGGATAAAATCATGGCTCACCGATAGAACGCAGAGGGTCAGCGTAGATGGTGTTAAATCTGAGTGGGGCCGTGTAACTAGTGGGGTTCTCCAGGGGTCAGTACTAGGCCCCTGGTAGGGTGGCGATTGGCCACTGGCTGATTTCAAACACTTGTTTTGGAAGCTCTGTAGTTGTTGTAGTCTAATCTTCCCGAGTGTGACGAGTGGTATAGATGGGTACTCCAACACAGGCCTCACCAGCGCCTTGTACAGGTGAACTTGTATCTTCTCAGGCATCAATTTAAAACGTTTTAATTTGGCTGCGGCGACTTTGGCTTTATTTAGTCTGTCCTTCACGTGGGGAGTGATGCCCGTCCGAGAAATGATGAGGCTGAGCAACCTGCCTCGTTTAGAGTACTCAATCTCTTCGTTGTCGATCATCAATGGGGCCGGCTTGAATTTAGCTATGGGTATGACCTCAAATTTCGTTTTGTTTGTTTTTATTTTCCATTTATGTTCATACTCCGAGATCTCCTCTATTGCCCGAGCAGTGAGTCGCGCCATCCTTGCTGTGGACCTCCCTGGGCTGGTGACGATCTGTGTTACATCGTCGGCATACATGACGTACTCGCTGCCGAAGATTGGGGGTGGCAGGTCAGCCGTGTAGAGTGTGTAAAGGGTTGGTAAGAGACAAGAGCCCTGAGGCACGCCGCTCGATAGTGAGAATTCTTCTCCAAAATGTTCTTGCATCTTGATTTTGACTCTGCAGTCCATAATGAAGTTGCACAGCAGGCGCGTCAGATTTTCGGATAGCCCCAGTTGTATGATCTTATACTGCAGCCCTGCGTGCCAAACTTTGTCAAACGCCTTGCTGACGTCCCTCAGTATTATATTGCACTGCAGGCGGCCAGTCATGGCATTGGCGATCTGTTCGTCCACCTAAAAAATAAAACAGAGGCCCTCAACTTCAGGTTCCATCGCCTAGGGAAGAAGGTTTGGGACAAGCTCCTGGACGACCCTCACAGCCCAGACCACCTACGCGGGGAAGACATCAACGGAGGGAGACCCCACGCCTGGTGGCCCCGGAGTCTGCCCGCACTACAACAACCCAACCCGCAACCCATCTATGTCCGCCATAGTGATCCACCTTATATTCAAACTTAGATGATATAAATTCACATTTAACAAGTCACAATCAAGTGAGTCCATAACGTAATACAGTATAAGATGTTAATAAACTTGTAATTGTAAAGTCAATCTTATCATTGTCTGCTAAAATAACCATTGTGCAACCTCATTCTAAATCCTAGGTTAGCTTAGTTAGCCAACAAACTCTGTAATATGTATAACAAGGGGTGTCGTCCCCCTCTGTTTAACTCATTAAACTTCTTTTCCAACCTTTCCCCCCACAACTATATGTTGTGACTTCTCCATCCCTCATGTCTGGCTGTGCCTTGAGCCCCAGCATGCCTTCCATCCTTTCCCCACCTTAACCTAAAAAAAAAAAAATAAAAAAATACTAGGCCCACTCTTGTTCATAATCTGCATAAACGATCTAGTTACTGGGATCAGCAGTGACATAAGCAAGCTTGCGGATGACACCAAAATAGGGCGGCAGATTAATTCAGGGCAGGATGCAAATGCATTACAGGAGGATCTAAATAAATTGTAGGGGTGGTCTGAAAAATGGCAAATCAAATTCAACACCAGCAAGTGCAGCGTACTTAATATTGGAAGAACAAATACTGGTAATGTATACAGCCTTAACAACATCAACCTAGAGAAGTCGACTTGTGAAAGAGACCTAGGGGTATTTGTAAGCCCGGACCTACGGCCTAGAAAACAGTGCGTTAATGTTCGAAATAAGGCAAACAGAGTATTGGGTTTTATATCTAGAAGTGTAAGTAACAAGAGTGCAGAGGTCTTATTGCAACTATATCTTATGCTAGTCAGGCCGCACCTCGATTATGCGGTTCAGTTCTGGTGCCCTTATTATAGAATGGATATAAATTCACTAGAGTCGGTGCAGCGAAGAATGACGAAAATGATTCCGGGACTTAGAAACCTTCCATATCAGGATAGGTTAAAGAAACTTAACTTGCATTCCCTAGAAAGACGAAGAGTGCGGGGAGATATGATAGAAGTAATTAAGTGGGTGAAAGGAATCAATAAAAGGGATATAGTTAAAGTTCTTATAATATCCGAGCAGGATAGGACTCGGAGCAACGGATTTAAGTTGGATAAGTTTAGGTTTAGAAGGGAGATAGGAAGAAATTGATTCACAAATAGGGTGGTGGACGAGTGGAACAAGCTTAGCAACTATGTAGTAAGTGCGGGAACTCTGGAAAGTTTCAAAAGGAGGCTAGACAGATTCATGGATGATAGAGAGTGGTAGCAACTCTCGACAGGAGCTGCCATGCACAGGCCAACCGGCCTATTGCAGACTCCTTATTTTCTTATGTTCTTATTATATTTGCATCCTGCATCACTGTATCAAACTTTGTCGCCATTCTTCACGTCTCTTGCTTTCAACTCTTACTTCTTGATAATGTTCAATAAATGTAAAAAAATAAAATACTCATCGTAGTAAGACTGGATCCAAAACTGCCTTGGTTGCACTCGAGGGAAATACAGGTACACTGTGCATTATGAAATACCTTTGAACTTTACCTGAGGACAACAAGCCCTGTGTGTGTATGCATGTGTGTGGGTGTGTGTGTGTGTGTGTGTGTGTGTGTGTGTGTGTGTGCTCGCGCGCGCGTGTGTGTGTGTGTGTGTGTGTGTGTGTGTGTGTGTGTGTGTGTGTGTGTGTGTGTGTGTGTGTGTGTGTGTTGCAACTCCCTCTGCCCAGTTGTTGCAGCTACCTACACCACTGGATCAGGAAAAGGAAGAGCCAAGACGTGTGATTGGAACTTCGACTCTTGTCTCACCACATAAATCAATTCACACAAAGTCACCATCCAATTCATCATAATTTCCATCATCATCAGGACCCTTAAGCCCCCAAAAGTCCAATAGCGATAGACGAATAGCGATGGGAACAGGCAGAGATGACTGCCGAGAGTCTCAAGTCATAACTCTGCACACAGGCGGCATAAATAAGATGGTTATTATGCACTGGGATTTAGGCAGCAATGCATTCTGGTCCTATCTGTACGACTGAGCAGCCCTTTCCAAGAGCCACTCTGCTCACTCCACATGGGGAGGGAGGCTAGAAAAGGTGCCCTATACATAGCCTTCTTAAAAGACCCAGTAAAGTCATCCCTAATGTGGTGGAAAATGTAATCACAGATCAAAGCAAAAACAAATTATACAACCTTATATGGTAGCTGAATGGAATGTCAGGACCCTTCTGGATACTGACACAAATGAGCATCCTGAAAGAAGACCCATCCTTGTGGCAAAAGAGCTGTTTAGGTATAACATCAACATCAGTGAGTCCCGGCTCCCAGAAGAAGGTCGACTCACAAAACAGGGGTCAAGCTATACCTTCTTCTGGAAGGGAAAGCTTTGCCATTCGTCAATCCATCCAACATAGGCTAACTGAAATGCCTGTTGAGATCAACGAGTGCCTCCTGACACTACGAGTGCCACTGAATCACTCACATCATGCCTTCATCGTCAGTGCATATGCCCAACACTGGATGCAGAGCAGGCAGAGAGGCTGACAAAGGCAGGGAACCACTTACTCCTTCTCAGTAAGTGTGCCTTACTATCAATAACACCTTGCTCAGGCAGGCTGATAAGTTCAAGGGTTCTTGCCAACACCCACAACCCAAATATTGGCATCTTATTGTCAGAAATATGATTATATGCAGCGTTGCCTTATGTATTGGCAGGTCAATAGCAGGAGCAAAGTTTACGTTTGTAACTGTATTTTCAATTAACAATAACATTTCCAACAAAACAATAACAAGAACATATGTACAGTCGGAAACCATAATCTCTAGCCCACCTGGGTCGGTGCTGGAGGTTAGTACAGCGTCCTTTCTGGACGGGGGCCCACTCTAACTATCACGAGGCAACACACTCACAAACACACACAGTCATAGTAAGGCTGTATAGATGACTTTATGTATAGGTATTGTATAAGGCATTTTATAATCTGCATTATCATCATTCTATATGAACACGAAGAAAAATTACCATAGGTTGTAGTTACGAAATTATGAATAGAAATAAACACTTTCAAACCACCCAGTGAGTCCACACAACGTTTACAGCGCTTGTGTGTGTGTATGCCAGACCACGATGCATCCACCACACCCTATCTATATCTTTTATTTTCCCTTCATTCGTATAACTATATGAAAAATCGTGTTTAATTTAACTACATATTTCAAAAACCTTAAATTACACGTGGATCAGTCACTCCTCATTTGACACACTTATAGTGTAATACTTTGACCATCCCACCTGGGCACATGGAGGCTCACAGTAACTCTCACGGGGCAACATAAGCACGAACACACAAGTTATGATATGAACCTTTCCAGGCTTCACTATCATTATCATGTTATGTTCATCTTGCTCTGTATCTTAGTAACTAGTCATAGTATCAATACATGGAGGAAAATCTATAGTAATATACAGTAATATTGTATTTTATTGCAAACCGTCAAAAATCTCGTTTGACCATTGGACGTGAGGGAAAGCAACAGCCTCGCAAGGACCAATAGGTCTGTATATAATGTGTGTGCACTCGCTAATATGACCTAGTATATTTTACTAATGTCTCATTGTCCATGGGTTTTCTTATAGTTTGGCTGTGAGTTTTCTATTTTGTCTACCTGCCAGTTCAACAGGACTGCTAACCATCCTCCCAACAACTCATATGCCATCCCAGACCCACAGCCTATATGTATGGTGCAAGACCACAGTCCAATACATACAAGTCGGGCAGTCAAGCGTTGGTTTGAGGCGCGCCCACAGATTATTCTATTGGACTGGCCCCCTGAAGGAGCCGATTGTAATCCAATAGAAAATCTATGGGTGCATATGGCTGTTGAATGGGATGTTGAGGAGAAAACGAGGGAGGCAGTGAGGAGACACGCACATAATGTGTGGGAGGGAATAAGGAGGAGGCCGAACATCTATTGTGTGGGGTCAAGTGGGTCGGACAAACATCTAAGTTTTCATAGACACAGGGACTGAAGGAAATGTCATAGATTCTCATGTTGTAGCAACCTTAGCAAATGACACCTACTCTTGGGTAGACATTCAATTGCCGCATATTACAGGTATCGACGGTCCCGGGGTTATGGACATTGGTGACATCCAGCTTGAGATTAAAATAGGGAATACTTCATTACTTGTTTCAGCTTATGTGAAGCTGAATAAATTTCCACCCCGGGCATATATTGGTAGGTTTCTGGACAATGAGGCCCAGAAGATAGTAGTAGTCCTTCTTGAGAATTTAATCACAATTAACTTAAGATATACTGTAGTTAGCTTAACAGCTTGTGTCCGGCCACCCTTCTAAATTCAATTCGATATTACAGACTGATAGATTCGTCATCTGTAGCAGCCAAGGTTCCTGCCCCGCATAATATTAATAGACAGGCCCTCTCGAATGCAGACGAGCAAACTTCAACCTCCAATTTAACTGTGGGGTGATTATTGTTTCAGTCATTACTTATTATTTTTCTAACTTACGTCCTGGAAAATTTACTAAAGATGTAATATCCTGCCATACCAGTTAACCAAAAGCTTCTGTACGCTACTAATTGGTTGGAGAAGCATGGTTTTAGACCACACTAGTACTAGGGTTTAAAATATGTTGTCTAGCAGAGCCGTCCGCCCCTGAATGCCAGAGGATTTATATTGATTGTTCATCAAAATTAAGAGGCGTGATGGGACTGTGGAAATTTACTTGGGCAGAACCCATTTCCCAACAAATATCTCACGTGGTATGAGAATTGTTGCATTCTCTGTTTTGAAGGGTGTGAGATCAGACCAGAAATAAAAAAATTTTCAGGTCAAAATTACTAAAACAGTGCGTAATGTAATTACCATTACAGGTGATACTTGAACATAGTTCTGTCACTCAGAGCTCTAATCCATCACAATGAAAGACAAAAGTCGTGTCGTGAAATTTGGTGAAAACATATGCCGAAGGGCTAAACTTTTGGTGCGCTCTCTTGTGTGGTAGGGCTCTCATAATGTTTCACGAGTTATATTTAATCTTCGGACAAAACCGCGACACGACTTTTGTCTTTGATTGTACATCCAGTAGGGATTCACTAGAGAAACTCTGTGGCAAAACACACCTCATTTAACACCACAATAATCTGTAACCAGGCACTAACCCAATCTACATACCTGCATAATGACTCCCTCATCCACAAAGAGCATTGGTAGACAAGTGTGGAAGACATGCTTTTTCAAGGGGTAATCCAAGCTTCTAATTCACCCAAGACCTTTATTAATTATCCCTAAGTCAGACGGTACCTAGAGGCCATGTGTAGGCTATCGCGGTATTTCCCTCGTTACCACCTTGATATATTTTCGACACCTGATATGATATCAGGTTTCTGGCAATGAAAGTCAGCCCGTAAGGGCTTTCAGTACACTATCTGGACACTGGGTATTCCTGTGCATGCCTTTTGGTCTATATTTATTCAGATTACGTTTTCTAGGTTGATGAATATTTTTTGCTGTATCCTAGGGACAGAAGTCCTTGGGTATCTGAATGATATAAATGTCATGTCTCCAGACGTGTCCTCACACATTGTGAGACTAGAGCATATGTTAGTCTAGTTTTAGGACGCTAATTTAAAACTAAAATTATCAGTGTAAATTTCTACAACCTAGAATACAATACTAAGGACATGTGATTCACCAAAGAGGAGTCAATGTTGACACTACCAAAGTAGAGGCTAAAATTATTATCATGTTCCAAGATCTGTTGATGATGTCCGCTAATTTATATGCGTAGCAGAATTTTATAGATCCTTTATTCAGGGTTATTCTAAAATTGCTATTGAGTTTCTTAATGCACAAAGGCAAAATATACCACACAGAAAACTCAGATCAAATAACACGGACCCCAAATAGATAAATAATAGTTTAAAGAATATTGCTGGACAAAGCTATAGTTAGGAGAATATATCATGAAGACTTTTACCTCCGATATTATTATAAAGTATTGGCCAATGGGGCGAAGACCGAGATAAGAAAAACAAAGAGGTATAATGAACTGAAAGTAGCAAGGGAGGCGAAGTCAATCCCTAAGGGATTCTTCCAAATGTATCAAACTAAAACATGAGACAAAATTGACCAATACAGACAGATACCGGCAAACTACCTGATAACGACCGAGAAATGACCAATAATCTGAATTGATATTTTCATCAGTTATCACAACTGAAAATTTAAACATGATACCAGAGGCACCGACTATATGCAGAGATAGTGAAGAAAATATATTAAGTGGGATAGTAGTGACAAGTAACGATGTTAGTAAACATGAAGATAGATTAAAACATAATAAGTCGTCAGTTCCCAACAAGATATTTGCCAGAGTATTAAAGGAATGTAAGGAAGAACTTAGTAAACTTGTTTAACATGTTATTAAAAACCGGAGGATAGCGAATGTGATAACGATTTTCAAGAAGGGGGATAGATCACTATATTCTAACTACCGTCCAATTGGCTTAACATCAATTGTAGGCAAATTACTCTAGGTAATAATTTCAAACTTAACTTGAAAACACCTCAAGAAACACAAATTGATCAATGATTCCCAGCAAGGCTTTACAAGTGGGCGTTCATGTCTGAAAAATCGATTATCATTCTTTTCATATATTTTTCGGATCAGTACAAGACGGGCACGATTATGATGTGGATTACCTCGATAGGGTCCCCTAAGAAAGACTAATACGGAAAGTGGAGGCTCATGGAATTGGAGGAGTTATTCTAAACTGGACTGGACTGGACTGGTTACAGGACTGGAAACAAAGAACCAGTATTAATGGCACCAAACATGATTGGGGTAACGGCACTAGAGAAGTACCCCAAGAATCCTAACTTGGACCATTACTACTTATCATATACATATACTACATATATATATATATATATATATATATATATATATATATATATATATATATATATATATATATATATATATATATATATATATATATATATATATATATATATATATATGCAAGTAAATCACTGTAGGCGGGAGTAGGTATATGCAACGAACTTCCACCCCTGAAGATGTAATTACACGAAAGCGCTTGGGAACTGTGTTTTTCTTTCCTTGTGGTTATCAGCATATATATATATATATATATATGTAATATTCAGAAATTTCAGAGTAATTTCAAATGCCCCGCCATTAGCGATACTGAGCGTTCAAGGTCATCTGAGGGGAGAGAGCGCTTCCTGCTCATAGCGAGAGATTGCGGAACTAGGCCTATATGATATTAAATGTAATTTACCGAATTAATAATGATGCGATTCATGAAGTAAGGGACTATTATTGAATTTGAAATTATTATAGATCGTTTAGCAGTCTGAATAATGTTACGGGTGTCCCAAGGAGTTATTAGTTAGGCGGAAAATATGTCACGTAGACCTAAGCTAACGCCTTGAGGAGACGCGACGCTGCCTCTCTCTCAGTCGCGGGAAGCACTCACACAAACAAGACGTCCCTGCGCGTCTGCCACAGAAATAGTCACGTGGCCTAGTCACCTGTGCTGCGCTATTGCAGTATAACAAGTAAGTCTCATTCGATCTCAGACAGGGTTAGATAGGGCAGTGGTAAAGTAAACTAGAGCTAACAGTGAGTTCATTTCAGGGTTTCCGTCAGAACCCACTTGACTGGAGTTGACCGGAGTTGACCGGAGTTTGACTGCGAGAGATTGACTGCCGTTTGAGACTGCCGTTGATGATTGAGGGTGGCGTTTGTCGCCATTGGACCGATCAGAGTAGGCCTGTCACTGTTTAGCGGGGTACCAAAGGATCTCTTGAGGGAATCTAGCCGTCCACCCGGACGGCTCTCAACACGTCGGCTCACAACACCACATGTCCCGAGCCGCTTGGTGAAACCCTCTTGCTAACGGGAAGCCAAAGCTCCTCTCAACTGCACAAGGTCTGATTGGCTCACTCTCTTCCTGCCCATGGACGCACTGGGAGTACACTGAGGCTATCTGAGTATATTAATGGTCACACACTGAGACCGTGAGTCTAGGACTCTAGGAGATACCTAGAGGAACATTTTATCTTCCTATTATGTAGTTAACACCATTCCGACCGGTTACATATATATATATATATATATATATATATATATATATATATATATATATATATATATATATATATATATATATATATATATATATATATATATATATATATATATATATATACATATACTACATATATATATATATATATATATATATATATATATATATATATATATATATATATATATATAGGGGTAGACAGAAACATAAGTAAATTTGCTGACTACACTAAAATAACACGAGGAATCCGCAAAACTACAGGAGGATCTAAAAAAAAATTGCATGGTCTATAACATGGCAGTTGAAATTTATTGTTGATAAATGTAAAGTACTTAGCCCTGGAGATGTAAACAGGGAAACCAGATATCAGATGAGCATTGTTGTTATAGAGAAATTCGACCAAGATAGCAATGCGTATTTGCTCAAACAAGGCTAACGAAGTATTTGGGTTCATACAAAGGAGTGTTAGTTACATGACTAAAGCGGTTATCCTAAAACTCTCTCTTGCGCTTGTGAGAATTCACTTGGATTATGCAGTTCAGTTTTGGTCATCGTACTACACAATGGATATCGAATCCCTAGAAAGCATACAGTGGAAGATGACAAGACTAATCCCGGCCATTAGGAACCATGAGTATAGAGACAGATTAAAGCATCTCTCCAGAGATGTAGAGTGAAGGGCGATATGATCGAAGTGTATAAATGTAATTCAGGGTTAAACAAAAGTGATATAGCAAAGATACTTAAGCTATCCAACCAGGATCCAACTCGGAGCAATGGTTTTAAGTTATACAAATTTAGATTTTGGTGCAAGATAGGAAAACACTGGTTTGGATGAGTGGAACAAGTTACCAAACATCATCATTAACTCGAACACACTGGATAGCTTCAAATATTGTTTGGACGGATATATGAACGATAGGGGTTGGGTGTACTGTATGTATATGCATGGACAACAGTAGACTGCCAAAACAGCTAATTTAAAATCACCTACCGAATGGTAAAAGTAACGCTGGCGGGCAACTGAAAAAGTATAAGGATAGTCTTAAGACAAACCTGAAAAAGTTCCAAATCGACCTCCTGACCCGGGAGACGATCACTCCACATCGTTATGTTTGGAGGAGCATTACTCGAGGTGGTGTCAATAATTTCGAGTCAGCCCGATTTCATACCGAAACAGACAAGCGCCGACGCCGGAAAGATGTGTGTGTGTGTGTGTGTGTGTGTGTATAATAGCTGTAGGAACAGAATTATCTCGTCACGTGTCTCCCCAGTTAACACCACCAGCTTACATACTGTATAATTAGTACATCATAATGTCTCTGACCCAAGAAGAATGACCTATGACGTTACTCTCCGACATACAGTATAATACCGTATAAGACGTAGCATTGTTATATTCCTCTATGTATTAGTGAAGTACTTTACTAATTTGTAATGCATAATAAAAAGGCACACCGTAGGCGACCGGAAAACAATGCAGCTAATCTCTAGTCCCTGTCTCCTCCCCCTTAAAGGTTTTCACCATTGAGAAGAGCGTGAGGTAAAACTGTAACTGAATATCTGGTAGACAAAATGTAAATTTGATAATGTAGAGAATTCCCAACGCCTGTCTGACAACCATAAACGGCCTGCTGCCTCTGATATCGCTCATGTTTCTACGCTCTTGTTGACAAAAATTTAATAAAGAATAGTTAGGCGTCGATTTACATAATGTTGTTGTATGGGGGGCTGCAACCGTCTCCAGGCCTGCCGCCTTGTTTGTTAAGGATGGCGATAACTCACTTTGCATTTATATTACATCTCGACGCGTACATTCATTCTATAGGGAAATAGTACTGTTGACACCCATGGCCATATCCTGGTCGTACGCCTATACTCTGTAGGGAAGTAATACTGCTGTTATCTTGGTCATTTTATTTATAGTGAAATACTGTAATTCTGTTCCCATCTTGGTTGTATATTTATAGGGAAGTAGTATTGCTGCCATCCTGGTCGTTACATCTAAGAAAGTAGGAATTTTAATAAGGCCATCACACGTCTCCTAATTTATAATCTCGACCGTTTCTTGATTCTCTCTCCTCTACTACCAGATGCGCATTTTCCGTATACAATAAAATTCACGCAGAAAACTTAAGTAAATAACGCCCCAAAAAAGGAAGAATCAGGCAAACAAAAATAAATTTAAAACCAAGAAAAATTAAAATGTTGGAATAATTATGTGTTTCAGTTTACATACAGGAGTGACGTTTACCGTAAAGCGTTCTACTAAATTCTTTGGTGTCTGAGAAGGAAAAAATACAAGATGTGGTTGGAATGGCAACAAAATTGAATTTAAGACTTTTCCCTGATATTTGTAGCCGTTTTCAAAACACCATTAATTTTGGTCATTTTCAGGAGTGAGGACAAGACGATATATAAATTTTTATGTTCAGGAAATATCACGCTCACCCACACAATTTGTAGCTGTGTATATGTTACGCTAAGTTAAATACAGTCAAAGAAAAAAGTTGTGTTACACTCACCGTGCCATTATGTTCTGAAACCCATGAGGAAATCAGTCTTTTTGTTCACCAAGAGATGGCGTGCATGCCTGTACTATTTATGGATTTTCAAAGATTCAGTCACTTTGCAATGAGATCATTTTTATTACAAAATAAAACTAAGAGAGATCAAATATTCCTTAAATTATGCTTATCATTATCCTGAAAATTATGTCATTCATCACACAATATCTCGTATATTTTTCCAAACCATAAGATTTGTAGATTTGCAAATTGAAACTATACCGACGCGTGGAGTGTTTGCTCGAGCGGCTACTGGAGGTGGTTGGCCATAAGAACATAAGAACGTAAGAAAATAAGGAGTCTGCAATAGGCCGGTTGGCCAATGCATGGCAGCTCCTGTCGAGAGTTAGTACCACTCTCTATCATCCATGAATCTATCTAGCCTCCTTTTGAAACTTTCCAGAGTTCCTGCACTTACTACAAAGTTGCTAAGCTTGTTCCACTCGTCCACCACCCTATTTGTGAACCAGTTTCTTCCTATCTCCCGCCTAAACCTAAACTTATCCAACTTGAATCCGTTGCTCGGAGTCCTATCCTGCTCGGATATTATAAGAACTTTATCTATATCCCCTTTATTGATTCCTTTCACCCACTTAAATACTTCTATCATATCTCCCCGCACTCTTCGTCTTTCCAGGGAATGCAAGTTAAGTTTCTTTAACCTATCCTGATATGGAAGGTTTCTAAGTCCAGGAATCATTTTCGTCATTCTTCGCTGCACCGACTCTAGTGAATTTATATCCATTCTATAATAAGGGCACCAGAACTGAATCGCATAATCGAGGTGCGGCCTGACTAGCGCAAGATATAGTTGCAATAAGACCTCTGCACTCTTGTTACTTACACTTCTAGATATAAAACCCAATACTCTGTTTGCCTTATTTCGAACATTAACGCACTGTTTTCTAGGCCGTAGGTCCGGGCTTACAAGTACCCCTAGGTCTCTTTCACAAGTCGACTTCTCTAGGTTGATGTTGTTAAGGCTGTATACATTACCAGTATTTGTTCTTCCAATATTAAGTACGCTGCACTTGCTGGTGTTGAATTTCATTTGCCATTTTTCAGACCACCTCTGCAGTTTATTTAGATCCTCCTGTAATGCATTTGCATCCTGCCCTGAATTAATTTGCCTCCCTATTTTGGCTGGACAATATATTAATTCCATTAAATTATAAATTATTAATTTAAATTCCTCTAACCACACTTGTCTTATTCTTGAGCAATATCCTGCCACAGCCGAGATATAAACTTGATATGGACCTGAGTATACTGTATAATGATAATAATTATGGATCATGATGACTCAACAAAGTTTCAATTTCAAAATCCACAAACCTTATGGTCAGGCAAAATATGAGCTAATTGTCATGAGTTTCTGTTGCAATTAAAGACTGAATAACAATTACTTCGTTACATTCGAAAATATAAAGGGGATACTGGCCTACAATGCAAGAAACATTAATTGAGCAGCTATATCGCATTTACATCCTTTACCAAAGACCAAACCTCAAGTCTGAAACTTCTACAAGTCCTATTGGCACAAGCTGACCTAACCAATGTATTTCTGCCATTATGAGATACTGGGGACAGGTGGTAGAGTGCTACCGCTCTTGCCTTCGCAAGCGAGACGTCACGGGTTCGATTCCCGGGCCGGTGGAAGTTGTTTGGACATACTTCCTAGCCCCCATTAGTCCCTGATCACCTAGCAGTAAAGTAGGTACCTGGTGTAAATCGAAAGTTGTGAATTCGTATTCAGGGACAAGTTGTTGGAGCTGCCAATAACTTGATGACATAAACCATTGACTCTTCAGGCTTCTATGCCCTTGACTCTTCAGGCTTCTACGCCCTTAACTCATGAGACATAAAGGCAAGCATGAACTTAGCATGCTTCCCTGTTGGGCACTGTAAACGCTTCTGCGCTTCACCTTACACAAGGATTTAGGGGGGTACCCCCCGAAAAAAAAAATATGAGATACTTGCAAACAGGATCTATCGCTTGAATGTTATAAATAGTAGCCCAATTTTCTTTATGTTAATAAATGTCTATTTCTGGAAGTTGATCAGTATATTAAAGAGAGGGGGTTATAGTATGGCAAAACAGTATTATTTCTTTAAAAAGCAGAGTGTGAGATAAGACGGAACAACCGGAAAGCCGTTCGTGATGTTAACTTTATTTTACCAAAATGTTCCTGTTGTTTAACTTCGCAACCACATGAGTTCCGGTTGCATGGTGGCTCAGTGTACGATTCTCTGTTTAGCTTTGAGTGAGAGATACATATTTATCATCTTTGGCTCAGTAAACTATTAACAGTAACTCAAGAAACACATGAAATCTACTATACAACCTACTATTGGATAAATAATGGAGACGTAATTTTACGAAAGCCAACCCCAAAACACACACACACCACTAATACTCCTACTTAAGTGGCCTTCAGCCTCCCCTAATATTCACACCTTTGCCGCCATTTTCTTACCATAAAATTAACTTCCCTAATACATAAGTAGCTATCCTAGCTGTGTTGAGTTAGTTGAGCCGCAGATCTATGCGGCATTCAGTGACTGTTGCCTCATCCTCATCGTCAATATCTGCAAGTGTTGTCGGCTTTGGGACCGATGCCCTCGTTCCCCTAAGGCAAAGCAAAGCAGACCTAAGGAGAGAGAAGGACAGTCGACATCTCATCCAGGCTGAAACATAACTTCTGGGCTGCTGCTTCTGTTCGGATAGTACCTCCTCTAGTCTTGTATAGAAGGATCTTGCGCTTGGGTCCATCCCACCAGAGGTTGTGAACACTAGAGGAGTGAAGCTGCCTTGATCAACGTTTTGAATTCTCTCCTCATATGCCCTTATCTTGTCGTTCTCGTTCCTCATGTGTGCAGCATCAAGAGCTAAGTTACGGTGACATGCGGCCATGGGATAAAAAATCCTGATGTCGAAGAAAACTCGTTGTCCCCGCGTCCAGAACCTTCGAGCACTGACGTCAACACGGGCTTCGTTGGATGTGTTTGAAGTCCTTTGTTGGAACTTCTCACAGTCCAATGGAAGGAGGTTCGGTTCTACCCTGACATCACGACAGATTTCCTTCAACATATTTGCTGTGAGATCCCTTACCTCGTCATGCCTCATGCATATGAAGTCCCCTTTCTTGCACACCATGGCGTGATCGACGTCATAGGAAGAGCCACACACGAATTGGGAGCACAAACCTTCTACTGGCCTACCGACCTTAGAGGAATGGCATTTGTAAGTTCTTGTTTATTGAGTTTGAAACTATTTGCCCTTATCGGTAACATAGTTAACCAGTTCGAGACGCCCACCTTCTGTGCTATAGATAATGTTTTTTTCAAATTCTCTGGTACTTGCAGCATCAGCTGCTACAACTTATCACTTTGGCCGTGCTGTCGTTCTGTCGTAATGGACCGTCGAATCTTGTTTACTTCGCTGGTATCCATCTCGCCTGCTGCGTTCCTAGCTATTATGTGGTCAATGAGGGCTGCTGTGAGCTTAACTGAGTTTTGATGTTCGGTGGCAGCAATCTTTGGATTGGTCAATCCCATTCCTCCCAGTCTTGGTGGAAGTGCAAAGAGTGATATTTCTTCTGGGGTTAAGGGAAGATGTTTCACTAATTTGGGAATGAAATTGACGCTGATAGCTTCTTCCAGAGGGTGGAGGAGGGGTCCGATATCAGGTAGTTAAAGCGATGCTCGAATCCATGGGTGAATGCCGCAAAAGCCACATGTGGCTCTATGTTAGCAATATCGGACAGAGCTTGGATTTCCCTGACCCACTCATTCACCTTTCCCGTTACGTACTCGGTCTTGAAGTCCGTCGTACCAATTACTGTTCCTAGGTGTCTATGGCCATCCTTTGTTATTTTGACCTCACTTCCACCGAATACCTGCATTGCCTATTCATAATGTTCCTACTACTACTTTTATTTCTACTACTTTGCTGTCATTCGGAGTCGAGTATGACGATCATCCAGCTATGATACAATGAAATGAGTGAGGATGTCACCTTCGTTTGTGAGTTTTAAGGTGACTAAAGAGACCGATACAGGACCGGCAGGGTCGTTCACAGATGTTGTACTGTACATGTGGGTTGCTACATCTAGTGCGGGAGGAGTGGCGGCAGCATATTTCCGGCGTTACCGCTTGTCTGCCTCGGTTTACAGTCGAGCTAATTCGAAAGTATTGACACCTTATGTGATGCTCCTCCAAGCGTTACGGTGTGGAGTAATCGTCTCTCAGGTGCGGTTGTCGATTCGGCACTTTTTCAGGTTAGTCTTTAGAGTTTAGACTATCCATATACCTTTTCAGTTGCCCGCCAGAGTTACGTTTACTATTCGTTAGGTGACTGTGAAGCAGCTGATTTGGCAGTCTACTTTCGTCCACACGGGTAACATGGCCAGTCCAACGTAGTTGTTCATGGATAATCGTAGCCTCAATACTCGTACAGTTGATGTCAGCGAGGTTACTGGCATTTTTTTTCTCGTTTTCCTAACGAACTCGGAGGATGGAGCATAGACTATGTTGGTGAAAGTTTTCAAGTGCCTTGAGGTGCCTCTTGTATGTGACCCATATCTTGCTGCCATATAGTAGGATGGGGAGGACCACTGCTCGATAAACGTGCAACTTTGTAGATAATTTAAGCTCCCTACAGCTGAAGACACGGGTATGGAGTCTGCCAAAGCCCTGAGATGCACAACTGATCCGATGTTGAATCTCTTTATTGGGTAACGTTAGAGGGTAATATCGTTGTTCTTGATGAATGGTGGAGGTGTTACTGGACCAGGGGCAGGCTGAAAGCAAATCTGAGTCTTACGTACATTCACCTCATGGCCAAAGTGTGCATACGCATCTACATAGGGGTTCAGGATCTCCTGTAAGTCGCGTTTAGTATGAGCGATAAGGTTGAGGTCGTCTGTATACTGAAGTTCAGTAATGGAAGCTGCCGACACCCTTGTTCTTGCCGTGATCCGATACTCAATGTCCACCCTGCCAGCTAAATTGGCGCTGGCACGAGTAAGGAAGTCAGCCAAGAAAATGGAAAAGGAAGTTAGTCATTTTAACCCCGTTTGGATGGGTAAGAACTCAGACTGAGTGCCATTGTGTAGGACACTGCCGTTCATGCCATCGTGGAGTTGCCTCACAATGGCAATGAATTCTGATGGGCAACCAAAATGTACAAGTCATGACACTGTTCTCTACATTTTTCCTGTATCTGCTGGGCAACAAAGATCATGTCAGTGGTGCCACACGATGGTCTAAGGCCACATTGAGATTCTGGGAGGAAGTTTTCCGCCTCAGGAAGAAGTCTTTTTAAGAGGACGCGGGCTGTACTGTTGCCAGATACGGACAGTAGAAAGATCAAACGGAAGTTGGCACAGTCTGAGTGGTCTCCCCTATTCTTATAAAAACTGACGATTGTGGCATCTTCAAGATCTTAGGGTAATTTCTTCTTCTCCCATATTCTTCAGGAGTGAGTCTGTGCGGCTGGTAAACAGAGGTCCTCCAGCTTGATACACATCAACTGGGATTCCAGCTGTCCCTGTGGCTTTGTTATTTTTCATCTGTTTGATAGCAGTAGCTACCTCATCCAGGGATAGAGGACAGCCGACCTTGGCAAAGAACTAACCTCTATCCCCAGAGAACATAAGGTTGTGCTCCTAGGTCACTTCAATGTCAGAGTTGGCAGAGATGCTGACATATAGCAGGAAACCATTGGGAGAAAATGAGTAGACCAGTGTAATCCCAACGGCCAATTACTCCTCATCAAGTGTGCTGAACACAACCTCACTATCACCAATATCTTTTTTAGGCAGGCCGTCAAGTTTAAGGGTTCTTGACAACACCCACGATCCAAACATTGGCATCTTATTGACTACATCATTGTCAGGCTCCTGTGATACAGATCATAGGCTCATCAGAGCAAAACTTTCCCTTCACGTCGCCCCAAAACGGCAAAGGCAACAAGCCTCCAGAAGAGGCTTTAACACCAAATGACTGGAAGATCCAGCGGTAGCACACGCCCTCAGAGAGCAGCTCAACAATGAGCTGATAAACAACCCAACAACAAGCAACCGAAACCTTTGTGCCGAATGGGGTCCCATCAAAATTGTCATTACAAAAACCTGCAACGAGACACTCGGCCTGATCAAAGGAAAGCACCAGGATTGGCTTGATGAAAACGACCCAGAAATCAAATGACTCGTCAACAGTAAAAGTACCGTTCTCACTGAGTGGCAAAACAATTCAAGTCTCTGACTAAAGCTGATAGCTTCCACGAGGAGAAAGCAGCAGTCCAGCGCAAACTTCACAAACCAATGAACGAATGGTAGAAAAATAAAGCCTGTGAAATGCAAAAATTTGCATATCAACACAAGATGCATGAATTTTTCAACTCCGTTAAAACACTATATGGCCCAACTACTCATGGCGGTAACTCCTTAATTAAAGACGAAGAAGGCATCTGTCAGCACAGAAAAGAGCACAATCATTCGCTGTTCAACAGTAACACCGATGTAGATGTTTTGACCGCCCAACAGGTTACTCAGCACCCAGAGCTGACCCATCAGCTGCAACAACTGGGGAGAGGGACAGTTGCAATGGACTGCAGCTAACCCACATTGTTAGGTGCGCCTTAGTAGGTTATCCATCTTGAATTGCCTACACACACACACACACACACTAACCCTCTCCTTTACAAATGTCGACCGGCACCCACAAACATACTTCATCATATTATTATAATAATAATAATAATAATAATAATAATAATAATAATTATTATTATTCATAATAATAATGATAATAAAAATAATAATGATAATAATAATAATAACCTTTACATCATATCTGCGTCATACACTCGTCTATCACCTCAAGTCTTAAATGACAACCAGGAGCCTAGAGGGCGAGCTACAGGTGTTTGAGAGTCGTGATGGCTCAGTTGGGGAATTCATTGTTTTGGTTTGGGTGACGGTGATCGAAAATTATTCTCAAAAATATGCCAGTGACTCTATAGATAATATCTGGCGACATTGCGTCGGTGAACTTTAGTGAAGAATGAATGTCGAATGATTTACTGGATATTAACCATCACTCTTTGAGGAATATATAATTCCTCTCTTACATATTATTCTGTAATCACACTAGAACAGTAAATGGTACAAAATTTATGTATACTACTGTTCTGTAATATACTGTACTTACAGTACACATAGGCATGCACGCAATATGTTGGTAAGCAAAGAGATTAATTTTGGTGGATCAGACTCGAACCTGGAATTTTCGCTGTCACTGAGGGGGAAATATACCCAAATTCTTCATTGTAGGTTTTCCAATATAAGTGGATGTAACACGATGTTTTTTCTCTTACTATATAATTCTGTCTATCTCTTCATCATAATTACCTCTCGTTACTCATTTGCCGAGTTATTATCTTACTCTTGACAGGACTCTGATATACTGTATATTGTCAGATGATTACGTTGTAATGGCCCCTGTTTCATAAACAGAAGAATTATATAAATGGGTTAATTACATTTGATTTATATACTGATTCATCCCCTGTAACTTTCCACTAGCTATGAGTTGACATGCTCAGTGTACGTGATAAGGTGTGCCCACGGGAAGCTGCGTCATATTATGCTGAGTTAAGGTATTTAGTAGCCTGCTCCCTGGCCACCTAAAGCGGGCAGTAGTTTGATATCCTTGACTAGAGGAAGACGTTATTTGAGAGCCATCGTGGATGGTTCCGTCTTCCCTCGAGGGAGGACGACGTGCCTATTCAGTTCTCCCTCGATGGGTCACTACTCATAGAAGTCCCACTCAAACGCTCACATCAGAAGGACATGATTAAACGGTCTATTTACATAGCCCCCGTCCTTCTCTTCACACTCATAAATAGTGAAAGTTAAGGTTGATATACACTCGGGAATTGTACAAACAACAGTTCATCAATAAAAGGAGAATCAGACAATTGGGTTTCGCTACTAAAACCCAATATAATATAAACGATCAGGCCTATAGATGGAGGCCTAATTTAACGTCTGGGAGATCTAATTTCCTGCACATGATCAGTACTGGATAAATGTTTAACGAATACATGAGTTAAACTTTACTATTAAATGCACAGGTGTTTATTTTTTTTTCCTATAAGAACAAGAGAAAAATAAAATAGTTGATGAACAGCCGTAAATCTTAAGAACAAGCGTAGGTAATCCAGGGGCATAAAAATGCAAGATTTATTGTTGTAATAATGATCAACTTTTCTTCGTTGTAAGTCAGATTCAGGTTCAGATAAACTATTCATAAAAATAAGTATAGATACAGGTGTGGGTCTACAGCATTGGTTCAGTAATTAACATGTCGCGATAGAATGATAAACCTGGGATATGAATCGATGTATACCTTTAAATTGCTTAACTCAATCATTTACATATAGTGGTGTTGCAACAAAGTGGATTTAGCGCCAGTCACGTATCGTAAAGGTCGTTGGTTCGAGCCCGTGGCACAAGTCGACACAGCTGTGATTAGATATATGAGTTTAGTTCGGAAAAGGAAGGCAGTTGAGCGCAATGTTGGCCAATTGCCTTCATGTGTGCGAAGGCTTAGGATACAGTGGGTTGTATCCACACCGCCCTTTAGCACTGGCAGGTATATGGGACCTACAGTACTTCACATACACACACACACACACACACACACACACTGTCTGTACTCACCCCTGACGAAGTGAAATACACGAAAGCGCTTGGGAACTTCCTGTTTTCTGTTTACCTATACGGTTTTCAGCCTATACATGCATCACGCGCACCAACAGTGATTTATATATATATATATATATATATATATATATATATATATATATATATATATATATATATATATATATATATATATATATATATATATATATATATATATATATATATATATATATATATATATATATATATATATATATATATATATATATATATATATATATATATATATATATATATATATATATATATATATATATATATAACATCAAAGCTGGCACACGCACTGTCCATTATGGTACTCGAGTTCGTACCACAAGACTTTAAACTTGTTTGAAATGGCATCTGCTGTACAGTGTCTAATATTATAAGACGTATAGAAAATGGCATCGAGCAGAGAAGTGTAATACGATACGTTTCATACCATGGCCATAAATGGCAAAGAGGAGCATCGTCCTCCCGGAACACTTCAGGCGGTGTTGTGTGAGTGTTATTACATCCAGTAATGACCTCCCACAATTTCATAAACGCCAGCCCCATGCAGCTCAGGTAAGGTCTTGTGTTGTAATTGTACAAATTAGCCGTTACATGTAAATGAGATTGTCGTGTAATTGTGGGGATATTCGAAATCAATATTCCGAGCACAGTGGCCGGTGCTCCCTACTACCAGTGTGATCAGACACGATGGCGGCCCTTACATCTGCTACCTCCATCATATATATATATATATATATATATATATATATATATATATATATATATATATATATATATATATATATATATATATATATATATATATATATATATATATATATATATATATATGTAACCGGTCAGGAATTCACTCACTTGGGGATTTGATTATTAGTGGATGGTAATGCAGTGGAAGCGCTCCTTTGAGAAAAACCTGAACCAGCACAAACACAATTAACTTAAATACTATTCTCCGTGACCCGTGGAAAGATAGCACCTGTGATTGGGGGGAATGAGAGGCACTGTAAAATTTGACACTCCTATTCCCTCCAACACTACAACCACAATCAATAATGGTACACCAACATTTGCGCACCTCTTAGCCTGGCTTAAAACACTACACTGGGGAACAAAGGTTATACATAATATAAAAAATAGGTAGAAATACTAAATGCCTAATGAGAAAACTACTAAGGTAACAATGCTACTTGCCACATCCCTTAGTGACACATGAACATTAAAAAACAATAGTATCAAAATATTAAAAAAAGTATTAACTCCACCATGAACAGGCCTTAAGGGCATTCATCAAAGTTGAATTGTATTGAATTGAATTGTAACAGATTATTTAGCCAGAAAAATACAGATACAGAGTGACTAATAATAACAATATTAACATGGCTGAGCCAGTTGAGAACCTGAGCTCTCTTTGAGGCACCTGATATATACTATACATTTAGCTCAAGGAAGTATTATGTAACATTTAGTATCATCTGGAATAGTACAATAGCATGGTAGTAATAAGTACACCTCATAATGTTACCACGGTTATCACTTCAAGATATATATATATATTTTTTTTTTATATATATATATATATTCATATATATATATATATATATATATATACATACACACATACATACATATATATATATATATATATATATATATATATATATATATATATATATATATATATATATATATATATATATATATATATATATATATATATATATATATATGTAACCGGTCGGAATTTACTGGACTTTAATTTCTCACTTGACTTGGGGTTTATTAAAATTTAATAGATGGTAATGGCAGTGGAAGCGCCCCTTTGAGAAAAATCCCGAACCAGCACAAGAACACTTAAATCTACTAAACAAAATGAATTGTCCGTGACCCGTGGAAGGATAGCGTCTGTGACTGGGATGAATGAGACACACTGTAAAATTTAGACACTTATATTCCCTCCAACACTACAAACACAATCAAATAATGGTACACCAATATGCGCACCTCTTAACTTAAACTTAAAACACTACTCTGGGGAATAAAAGTTATACATGATATAGAAATTATTAGAAACACAGGCAACAATAAATTTGAAGTATTAAGAAATGTTGCTTGCACCCATGAAACAGGCCTTAAGGGCTTTCACAAAATAATATCAGTCACTTAGGAAATGGTATTAAAAAATAAGAAATTAACTACTCTACAATGAATAGGCCTTAAGGGCACTCAACAAAATTATAGCACCCCAACAGATGCACACTTCCTAACCTAACTTAACCACTACTCTGGGGAACAAGGTTATACCTGAGATCAGAATTATGAAGAACAATTAGATGCATTAAAAGAATCAAATCACAGTATCACTCTGGTTCCACTTAATGACACAAACATTCAAAAAACACTACTATCAAAATTATTTAAGAAATATTAAACTACACACGTCAAGATAATATCAGTAACTGAGAAATGGTATTAACTACACCCGTAATAAGGAAGATAAAATGTTCCTCTAGGTATCTCCTAGAGTCCTAGACTCACGGTCTCAGTGTGTGACCATTAATATACTCAGATAGCCTCAGTGTACTCCCAGTGCGTCCATGGGCAGGAAGAGAGTGAGCCAATCAGACCTTGTGCAGTTGAGAGGAGCTTTAGCTTCCCGTTAGCAAGAGGGTTTCACTAAGCGGCTCGGGACATGTGGTGTTGTGAGCCGACGTCAGCTGGGCACCCAGACGGCTAGATTCCCTCAAGAGATCCTTTGGTACCCCGCTAAACAGTGACAGGCCTACTCTGATCGGTCCAATGGCGACAATCGCCACCCTCAATCATCAACGGCAGTCTCAAACGGCAGTCAATCTCTCGCAGTCAAACTCCGGTCAACTCCGGTCAACTCCAGTCAAGTGGGTTCTGACGGAAACCCTGAAATGAACTCACTGTTAGCTCTAGTTAACTTTACCACTGCCCTATCTAAACCCTGTCCGAGATTGAATGAGACTTACTTGTTATACTGCCATAGCGCAGCACAGGTGACTAGGCCACGTGACTATTTCTGTGACAGACGCGCAGGGACGTCTTGTCTGTGTGAATGCTTCCCGCGACTGAGACCTAGCCAGCGTCGCGTCTCCTCTCAAGGCGTTAGCTTAGGTCTACGTGACATATTTTCCGCCTAACTAATAACTCCTTGGGACACCCGTAACATTATTCAGACTGATAAACGATCTATAATAATTTCAAATTCAATAATAGTCCCTTACTTCATGGACGCTCAGTATCGCTAATGGCGGGGCATTTGAAATTACTCTGAAATTTCTGAATATTACATATATATATATACAGTATATATACACATACATACACATACACATATACATATAAATTAGAGTGGAATTTAAAAACATAAATATAACGGGGGAGCAGTACAACCTGGGTTGTGCAGTAATAAGGTTGAACAAGTGGCCAGTACAAAACTGATAATATGTTACACATTTTTTTTGTCAGTGGCCCAAGGTAAAAATGCTTTTAAAGCATTGGAAACTTGCAAATGTAGTTCCGATTTTCAAAAAAGGTGATAAATCAATTGCATCAAATTACCGTCCCATTAGTCTCACGTCAATCATAGGCAAGTTGCTAGAGTCAATTATTGCTACGAAAATCAGAAGCCACCTTGAAACATTCAACTTAATTCATTCTTCTCAGCACGGGTTCACCCAGGGACGTTCTTGTCTCACAAATTTGCTTAGCTTTTTCTCAGAAGTATATGAAGCGGTAGATAATGATAAGTCATATGATATAATTTACTTAGATTTCAGTAAAGCATTCGATAGAGTCCCTCATGAGAGATTGATAAGGAAGGTAGAAGCACATGGAATAGGTGGATCATTATTAAAATGGATTAGGTCATGGTTAACTGGTAGGAAACAAAGAGTCAGCATAAATGGATTTAAGTCAGACTGGGGTGCGGTCAAAAGCGGAGTTCCCCAGGGATCTGTATTAGGCCCTCTGCTGTTTGTTATATTCATTAATGATCTTGATTTAGGTATAACTAGTAGGATTAGTAAATTTGCAGATGATACCAAAATGGGGAGAGTGATAAATTCAGACAGTGACTTTGAACACCTTCAAAGAGATCTAGATACCTTACATGAGTGGTCAGTAGACTGGCAAATGAATTTTAATACTGATAAATGCAAGGTACTACAGATAGGGAAGACGAATACAAACGTTAAGTATAAACTAGGTAACACGGAAATAGAAAACTCAGATTGTGAAAAAGATCTAGGTGTATTTGTTAGCAACGACTTGAAACCTAGAAAACAATGTATTAGCGTTCGCAACAAGGCAAACAGGATTCTTGGGTTCATATCTAGGAGTGTGAGTAACAGAACTGCTGACGTTATCTTGAAACTTTACCTAGCATTAGTGAGGCCACACATGGATTATGCGGTTCAATTCTGGTGTCCTTATTATAGAATGGACATAGATTCTTTGGAGAGAGTACAAAGAAGAATGACAAAAATGATCCATAATATTAGAAACCTTCCATATGAAGAAAGACTGAAAAGCTTAGGCTTGCATTCATTAGAGAGGCGTAGAGTTAGGGGAGATATGATAGAGGTGTTCAAGTGGGTAAGTGGGATTAACAAGGGTAAAATGGAAGATGTTCTGAAGCTCAGTAATAACGAAATAACTAGAACAAATGGCTTTAAATTAGATAAATTCCGATTCAGAAAGGATATAGGCAAGCACTGGTTTGGTAATAGAGTTGTGGATATGTGGAATAGGCTACCGAGTGCTATAGTAGGATCGGGGACGCTAGGGAGCTTCAAGACGAAGTTGGATAGGCACATGGAAGTGCTGGGATGGGTGTGAAAGGGATCTGCCCTGTATGGGCCAGTCGGCCTCCTGCAGTATCCCACTTTCTTATGTTCTTATGTTCTTATTGGAGTTAGATGTAGGATAGATGATTAGTGGGTCTCATATTTTTGACCAGACTTAATTTGACTAGTCACGTCGCCCTTTCTCTTAAGCTCCTTTGCGTGTATGGTGCTTGTGTGCGGATTAGTGGTTGTCATCTTTATGACCTGACCTCATGTTTAGTAAGGTCACCCTGTGTACTTAAGCCTCTCTCTCTACATGTGATTCAGTTGCCTCTGAAGATGTCTTGAATAAAGACGAAAGCTAAGGTGCTCCATTGTTTCCCTTTTCCCTGTGTGATTTTATCAAGATATATCTCTAAACGTCACCTTTCTACTCTGTTATATTCTTTCCCTCCTCTCTCTCTCTCTCTCTTCCTCTGTATATATATATATATATATATATATATATATATATATATATATATATATATATATATATATATATATATATATATATATATATATATATATATATATATATAGCTAGATAGATAGATAGATACAGAGAGAGAGAAGGGAAAGAATATAACAGAGTAGAAAGGTGAGGTTTAGAGATAAAGACAGAACGAGAAAGAGAAGAGAACGGGAATATGAAACCGTTCAGTATTACACTTGTTTAAAGATATTTTATGCATACCTGGCAGTATTACCAGAGTTCATCCTGACATTATTGCGTTCCACGTCGCAGCGCCGATCAGATGTTTACAATAAAACAAATCCGTGTTTTTTTATGTTTTTTTGTGTGCTTACAATAAAATTAATCCGTGTTTTTTTTGTGTGTGTGTTTTCAATAGTGCCATTTTCGAGGACAATTTCCGGAACACAAGTGTTTTCTTTAAGCGTTGGTGATTTTTTATCATTTGTTATAATAGAATTAAGTCACTATAAGACAAACGTGTGTACTTTTCCCAATGGACAATCTATAGTTATAGGTTAATGCAATGACAAACCCATAATGATATTCATTAAATTAACTTTCTCGAAATAATAAATAGGAGGTTAAATAGTTTGTTTCCCTCATTTGGAGATTTAACATATAATTATGTATAAAATAGGTCTATTATGTTTCCATCGTCTTTTTTGTGTTAAACTCTTGTTTCTATCAAAGTTTCTCAGTGTATCCTGTTTTTTTGTTGTCTGTCAACCCAAGAGGGCCGTCACCTGTTATATATAGACCACCTAATTTGAGTAGGAACGATGGTAAATTGCTATGGGAGGAAATAAAGAAGGCATCTGATAGAAACAATGTATGTATTCTAGGCGATTTCAACTTTTCAGGCATAGATTGGAAAAATCAACTTAGCGATAATGAATCTGAAGATTTTCTAGAAGTAGTACAAGATAGTTTTTATATCAATTCATAAACTCGCCCACTAGAGGAAATAATATCCTCGATTTAGTTCTCAGTAATAATGAAAATCTAGTAAAAGATGTTGGGATTGGAGACGAACTAGGAAACAGTGATCATAAAGCCATATATTTTAACATAATATGGGATGGCAGGAAGAAGGAAAATTCGGCCTTGATCCCGGATTTTAGGAAGGCTAATTACGGTAGCTTAAGGAGAGACCTAAGGGATGACCCTATGGTCAAAGATTAATCCACACCTCGGAAAACTGTCAACTTAGGGCGGAGAACCCCGAATTTAATTTAGCAGCTACTTATGAACAATTTATTGCGACAATCCATAATGCTCAAAATAAACACATCCCTAAAAGAAAATTCAGATCGATACAGAACAAACCAAAATGGGTGAATAATTGACTCTTAGATCTTCTAGGGAAAAAGAAAGGAGTATATAGAAAAGTTAAGAAAAGCGAAAATCACTTACTTGGTTACTATCAGAACCTAACAAGACAGGTAAAACAGAAATTAGGAAAGCTAAAGAGAAATTATGAAATCAAGGTAGCAAACTTAATCGAAAAATAACCCCAAAGCTTATTATAAACTGTATAAATCAAAGGTTAGAGATACAATAGGTCCCCTTAAAACTACGACAGGAGAAAATGACTGATGATGAGTTAGAAATGTGTAGTACGTTAAATAGTCATTGCCCCAGATTCACAATGAAAACCTAGCACAGTTTCCAGAAGTTCATAAGGTATATAACGACAGTATAGAAAATAAGTGTTGATGAATATCAATATTACTAGTAACGATGCGCTTAAAGTAATTAAATAAAACTGAAGTTCTCATAAATCGCCTGGTCCAGACGAGATATATGCTAGGAATATTAAAAAGAATGTAGAGATGAGTTGAGTAATCCATTAGCAGTTTTATTTAATAAGTCATTAGAATCGGGCCTAGTTGCGAAGCCGGAAAACTTGCAAATGGTTCCGATTTTCAAAAAAAGGTGATAAATCAATAAAGCATCAAA
The DNA here is from genome assembly GCF_018991925.1 of Homarus americanus. Taxonomy (NCBI): domain Eukaryota; kingdom Metazoa; phylum Arthropoda; class Malacostraca; order Decapoda; family Nephropidae; genus Homarus; species Homarus americanus. The sequence continues at coordinate 126,146 of NW_024739192.1, read as the reverse complement.
TTACCGTCCCATTAGTCTCACGTCAATCATAGGCAAGTTGGGTTAGAGTCAATTATTGCTACAAAAATCAGAAGCCACCTTTAAATATCTAACTTAATTCATTCTTCTCAGCACGGGTTCACCCAGGGACGCTCTTGTTCACAAATTTGCTTTGGCTTTTTCTCAGAAGTAGTATATGAAGCGGTAGATACGATAAGTCATATGATATAATTTATTTAGGATTTCAGTAGTACATTCGATAGAGTCTCTATGAGAGATTACCGATATGAAGGTAGAAGCATTGCTGAATAGGTGGATCAGTATTAAATGGATTAGGTCATGGTTAACTGGTAGGAAACAAAGAGTCATATTAAATGGATTAAAGTCAGACTGTGAGGTCAAAAGCGGAGTTCCCTCAGGGATCTGTATAGGCCCTGTTGTTTGTTAATATATCTATTAATGATCTTGATTTGTGTATAACTAGTAGGATTAGTAAATTTGCAGATGATACCAAATGGGGAGAGTGATAATTCAGACAGTGACTTTGAACACCTTCAAAGAGATCTAGATACCTTACATGAGTGGTCAGTAGACTGGCAAATGAATTTAATACTGATAAATGCAAGGTACTACAGATAGGGAAGACGAATACAAACGTTAAGTATAAACTAGGGTAACACGGAAATAGAAAACTAGTTTGTGAAAAAAGATCTAGGTGTATTTGTTAGCAACGACTTGAAACCTAGAAAACAATGTATTAGCGTTCGCAACAAGGCAAACAGGATTCTTGGGTTCATATCTAGGTCTGTGAGTAACAGAACTGCTGACGTTATCTTGAAACTTTACCTAGCATTAGTGAGGCCACACATGGATTATGCGGTTCAGTTTTGGTGTCCTTATTATAGAATGGACATAGATTCTTTGGAGAGAGTACAAAGAAGAATGACAAAAATGATCCATAATATTAAAAACCTTCCATATGAAGAAAGACTGAAAAGCTTAGGCTTACATTCATTAGAGAGGCGTAGAGTTAGGGGAGATATGATAGAGGTGTACAAGTGGGTAAGTGGGATTAACAAGGGTAAAATGGAAGATGTTCTGAAGCTCAGTAATAACAGAAATAACTAGAACAAATGGCTTTTAAATTAGATAAATTCCGATTCAAGAAAGGATATAGGCAAGCACTGGTTTAGTAATAGAGTTGTGGATATGTGGAATAGGCTGCCAGTGCTATAGTATTAGGATCCGGGGGACGCTGAGAGCTTCAAGACGAAGTTGGATAGGCACATAGAGTGCTGGGATGGGTGTGAAAGGGATCTGCCTGTATGGGCCAGTCGGCCTCCTGCAGTATCCACTTTCTTATGTTCTTATGTTCTTATGTTCTATGTAGAGTGAACATTACAAACAGGTTGAGAGAGGTGTATCTCTTATTGTGGTCTGAATATTTGGGGCCAGTTATGAGGTCACGATAATGCTGTGTGTAAGGGCTGTAACAGCAGGCAGGATGGTTGTCCACCGCTCGTTTGCTTGTTCGCTGCACCACTAGAGGAGACGGAGGTGAGAAGGTCGCTGCTGCCTCGTAGGCACGCCAGACACGATGCAGCCTTCACAACAACTGTTAATTCACCCTGTAGTTCGATTCCAACTCTGGTTGTGTACTCATCTGAGGTTCCTGGGGCTCGTTTGTTGATTCTCCAGTCCTTTACTATTCGGCTGTCAACTCCGGACACCTAGTCCAGCTATTGCCGCTGCTGCCACGTGATCGCCACTTCCTCCACGCCCTATCCACCGTCCGTGCCCTGGCGTCTCTCCTATGTGGCAAGACATCGCGGTGTAGGCGGTGGGACGTGTGTGTGAGAGCTCCGCGTTTTTCGTCGAAAAACAGGGTCTTTCCAGAAGTACCCAGTCCGATTTCCAGGAAATCTGATTCGTGAGTGACTAGTGAGTGTCGTGACTAGTACAATATCTATCTGTGATCCCCCTAAGTAGATATATTTGTCAATTTAATGGTGAATCTGTGACTACCACGTGAGCTGTAGGCCCACCAAACTCCCCTCAGTGCCAGGACTTGTAATCTGAGTCCTCTCCACCCCCTCACATTCCCCCACCGTCCCATCAGGCCACCCAGCTGACCACAACTCAGCCGTCTCCACACTGCCAGCTATTCAGCCCTTACTAGCTCCAATATGTCTAACTTGGCTGCTAGTATCAAAAATTCCAATTTCACGAAACAACAGCTGACTGAAGTGATAATGGGAGTCCAACAGACTCTCATACAGGACGTCATACAACAAATGAATAAGGAGACCACCAGGAAGCTAGAAGAGGCTGACCGGCGTCTCACTGACCAGCTAAGTGAGATAAAAAGAAGCTTGGAATTCTCACAAAATGAAATAAGTGACTTAAAAGCAAAGATGAACGTTGAAGCTAAAGAGAACCGAACACTCAAGACCCAAGTTCTACAGCTGAGTGAGGAAAATTCCAAGCTCCAAGCGGAGCTAACGACAACAGCTGACCGGGTGGATTATGTGGATGACATGGGGCGGCGAAACAACCTCAGGATTGCCGGTATCCCTGAAGACACCCAAGAGAACTGGGAGTCATCCCAACGCAAAATTTCACGCTTGCTGGATGACTATTTTAAACTTCCTGAAGTAAAGTTTGACCACGTTCAACGCGTCGGAAAACTCAACCCATCCCGCCCCTGCGACATCATAACAAAATTCTCGTCCCCCTCTGACCGTGACAAAGTGTTTTATCTACGCAGTAAACTGAAAGGCACCACTATCTTCGTCAACGAGGATCTCTGCCCAGGTACGACTAAAGCCCGTCTACAGAAAATGGACCTGTTTAAAGAAGCCAAGAAACAAGGGAAACACGTGACGTTCAATCATAAAACTCTTGTTGTGAGGGATTGGGCAAGTAGACACCCGCCCACTCACCCACCGGCTGTACCAACCCCCCCAAGCCCCTCGAGAATCCCCTCCCTACCGAGGGGGAACCAGCCACCGTCGCTATCACTTGCGGAGTTTCCCCCCCTGTCGGCCAACTCAAGTACTACACGCCTACCCTCTGTGGTGAAAACCAGCAACCCTCAAACCCGAGTGACAGGAGCACCTCCCACTCCATCTGGGAATCACCCTCAACAGTCATCCTAATGCTGTTGGTTGTTGCACTTGTGAGTACGTTACCCCCCGCCCCCCACTATTATAATGCTCCTAGATATTCCTTTTTTACACCTCAGTGACACTGAGTTTTTACCGTTCCTCAATCATTATCAATGTCCCAACAATAATGATACTAGTGTCATTCCCTTAGATGTGCTAGATCGTATGTGTTACACCCCATTTCCCCATGGTGTCGACACAATACTCCCTCATATCGATCCTGATGCCTTTCTACAAAACTCACTGGGTTACACCAACCCCAGCTGTAACTCTTGCTTTCCTGACTCTCCCGAATTTAGTTCTTGTCTCCTACTACCTCATTCCTTCTCCTTGATTAGCCATAACATCAGCAGTATTCCCCTTCATCTAGATACCTTTTTAGATCAGTGTTTATCTTCTATTGCCCACAAATTTGATGTACTTGGATTCTGTGAGACCAAACTCACTAACGATATTGACCATTTGTATAACATTCCTAATTATAATAGACACTGCGTCAACACGTCACGACACAGTGGTGGGGTCGCCCTATATGTTGATATCAAGTATAACACTTCTGTAAGAGATGATTTAAAGGTTCAGGAGGAGTACAAGGAGAGTGTTTTCATTGAATTACGTAACGACACACGAAATATCCTAGTAGGGATAATCTACAGAAGACCCCACACTAATGTAAGGAATTTTCTTGATAAATTTTCGGAGCTTATCTCTATCATAAGTTCAGAGAGGAAAGACTGCTACATCACAGGAGATTTCAACCTTGATCTATTAAAATCAGAAACCGACACCTCAGTATTAGACCTTCTTGCTACCTGTCATTCTAAACTCTTCTTCAACACTATAACCAAACCCACTAGAGTAACTGCCACCTCTGCCACTGTGATAGATCATATCTGGACTAGCAACACTCCTAACAACCTTGCAAGTGGAATTATTTATAACAATATCTCAGATCACTTCCCAGTTTTTGCCATGTATAAAATAGCCACAAGACCTGAAAGGTCTAGTAGAGTCTCAATTCAATACAGAGACTACTGCGCCGACAACATGCTCCTTTTTGAAAACAACCTAATGAATGCTAACTGGGATCTTGTCTATGCCTCCAACAACCCTAACGTGAACAGCTGTAACTTCTCTAGCATCTTCAATGCTTGCTTTGATAAATGCTTCCCGCTCAAGATTGAGTCAGTGAAAACTGTATCCATTTCCAAACCCTATATCACAAGCGAAATTAAGATAATGATAAAGGAAAAACACAAACTCCAAAGGAAATTTGCAAAAAGACCCATAACTTTCGGTGATGCTTACCGAAGTATCAGAAATAGAGTAACTCAAGCAGTTAGAAATGCCAGACGTAACTATTATACAAATAAGCTCCAGGCAGCATCAGGCGACAGTAAGAAAACCTGGAATGTCATAAATTCTATTCAGAACAGGAACACTCAGCCTTCGGCCCCCCACTCAGCTTTTATGATAAACGATTCAGTTATAACGGAACCCTCCCTCATTGCCAACCACTTCAATGAATATTTTATTAATGTTGGCAAAAATCTTGCAGAGAGCATCCCTGATCACCATGAGGAATCTAGAGCCTACCTGCAAATCGGACAGCAAAATGAACTATTCTTATCCCCTGTCACAGCAGATGAATTACTGGCCATCATAAAAATGTCCAAAGATGCAGCAGCAGGCGAAGACAATATGCCAATGAGCATCATTAAGAAAGTGGCCCACTTATTACTACCTGTTCTCCTCCACATTTGTAACTCCTCCTTCACTAGTGGTGTCTTTCCTGATAAACTGAAAATTGCTAAAGTCCACCCGGCATATAAAAAATCTGGGGACAAAGGTCTCTTCAAGAACTACCGCCCCATATCAGTCCTCCCAGCCTTGAGTAAGATACTGGAAAAGCTAGCATGTAATAGACTAAATTCCTTCTGCAATGCCAATAACATCTTTACAGACTCCCAGTTTGGATTTAGAGCTAGAAGGTCGACTGAGTGTGCTCTGCTATCCTTTACTAATGACATCTTAAATTCCTTTGATGACAGTCAGTTCACAATCGTATATTCTTTGACCTCTCTAAAGCCTTCGGTCGACCATACCATCCTCCTTTTCAAAGCTTGAACATTACGGCGTTAGGGGCCTGTCCCACAATTGGTTTACCTAATATATGTCCAACAGGATGCAGTATGTCTGCTATAATAACCATCAAACTGACACAACCTCGTCGACAAATGTAAAGTACTCAGTATAGGAGATGAAACCGGGAAACCAGATACCAGATGAACAACGATGCCATGAGAAATCCGACTGCGAGAGAGATTTAGGAGTAATGATAAGTAGAACCTTTAGCCAAGTAAACAATGTGTTTTTGCTCGTAACAAGGCTAATAAAGTACTTGGGTTCATTAAAGGAGTGTTAGTTACAAGACTAGCGAGGTCATCCTAAAACTGTATCTTGCTCTTGTGAGACCACACCTGGATTACGCAGCTCAGTTCTGGTCACCGTATTACAGAATGGATATAGAATCCTTGAAAGAATTCAGAGGAGAATGACAAGACTAATCCCGGGCATTAGGAAACTTGAGTATAGAGACAGGTTAAAGCATCTTAATTTGCACTCCTTGAGACACGTAGAGCGAGGGGCGACCTGATATAGGTGTATAAGGGAAGGCAGGGCTAAACAAAGGGACATTACAAAGCTACTCAAACTATCCAACCAGGAGCGAACTCGTAACAATGGTTTTAAATTAGACAAATTTAGATTTATGGGTGATATAGGTAAACACTGGTTTAGAAACAGAGTAGTGGATGAATGGAACAAGTTACCAACATCATTAACTCCAATACGCTGAATTGCTTCAAACATAGGTTGGATGCTCATATGAGCAATAGGGGTTGGGTAAACGGGACTGCCCAGTATGGCCAATAGGCCCGCTGCAGTTTCCTCCATTCTTATGTTCTTATGTTAATTCTCGGTCCAGTAACATTTTTGTTGTACATAAACGACATAGTCCACGCCAGCTCACTCATAAAATACAACTTATTTTCAGACGATAGTAATCTCTATGCCAGCAACTCAGACCTCCATTCCTTGATGAGAACTATGAACACTGAATTAACTAAAGACGGGAACTGGGTAATACGTAATAAACTGACCTTAAACCTTGAGAAAACCCACTACACGATCTTTCACAGAAGGAAAAACTTACCCCCAGACTTGGACCCCCTGTACCTTGGTAATATAGTCCTCAAACGCGAACAATATACTAAATTCCTCGGAGTTATTGTTGATGAGAAACTTAACTGGAGAAACCACATACATGCCATTCACAGTAAAATCAATATGCAGTGTCGTATCATGTATCACACTCGACAGTCACTCGCTCTGGCAGCAGTGTATCAGGTGTTTACCAACACCTGATACACTGTCACACACTATGGGGGCCTTTGGCTCTTCAAAAACACTATCTCTGGTTACTGCACAAAAGAGAGTTGTACGGACAATGACCTACTTGAAAAAAAACAGATCACACAAACGAAAAATTTGCTATATTGAAATTTTTAAAATTCGAAGATATTAACACCTACTGCTGTGCCCTCTTTGTTTACAAATCTATCAATCACTTGCTTGACAATAATTACTTCCAGTTCCGGAATAATCAGAGATACAACTTGAGGCACCCAGAGCTACTAAGACCACCCCCCATGCGCTCCTCTCAGTCCCAGACCTCCATAAAATATCATGGTGTGAAGGTATGGAACAACTTACCCCCACCCATCCGAGCAAAGACTACGCTCCCTTCCTTTAAATCATCTCTAAAAAAATATCTATTGTCGAAGTATTAATATTTCTTGTAACACTTACTATATTTACAGTACCTGCTTTTATTGTACCACCAAATCCGTTTTATCGGAAATTATCATGTAAATAAATAAGTAATTACCATTGCAATACACATAATTGCCAACTAGACATAATCCTGAATGCTCTGTCCTCTTGTTCAACCTTATTACTGCACAACCCAGGTTGTACTGCTCCCCCATTATACCTATGTTTTTAAATTCCACTCTAATTTATATGTATATGTGTATGTGTATGTATGTGTGTGTATATATGTACTGTATATATATATATATATATATATATATATATATATATATATATATATATATATATATATATATATATATATATATATATATATATATATATATATATATATATATATATATATATATATATATGTATATATATATATGTATATGTGTGTATATATGTATAGGTATGTGTATATGTATGTATGAATAAATAAATAAATAAAAATAATAAATAATAAAATACATAAATATTGAAGTGATAACCGTGGTAACATTATGAGATGTACTTATTACTACCATGCTATTGTACTATTCCTGATGATACTAAATGTTACATAATACTTCCTTGAGATAAATGTATAGTATATATGAGGTGCCTCAAAGAGAGCTCAGGTTCTCAACTGGCTCAGCCATGTTAATATTGTTATTATTATCCACTCTGTATCTGTATTTTTCTGGCTAAATAAACTGTTACAATTCAATTCAATTCAATACCAACGCCGGCGCCAAGTGAGGAAGCTGCCCTGGACCTTCCCCCTGGGAGCGGATCACCGCGTTACCAGAACATTCCACCGTGCTGGTTAGGAGGAAGATTCAACTGCAGCCGTAGGAAATACCTGTACGTTGATGTATTGATTGTTTTGTTTTAAGTTATTGTTTGACTCCAGTGCTGTTTATTTGATATTTGTGTGAGTGGTGTCAGTGTTAAATTATTGTGATTATTTTCGTAGTAAAGAGTTGTCAATCTCTAAGGGTTGTTTGTTACCCTTTGGAAACCCATGGTCCTGACTTTCCTTTTTATAAGATCCTGATTTGGCTGGCAAGGGATTTATATTCCGAAGGCCAGTCCTTTTCAAGTGGTGACCTTGCCAGGATAGTCTCTAACCTTGGTTTCTGAGGGTTAATATTTGCTACCGGTGATTGTTGTAAGTCGTCGTGTGTTTCGCTTGCTGTCTAAGGGCCGGAAGTAAGTGGTGTTTAGTGCTCACCCCTTCCTTCTGTTGTGCTAATTTTGTTGCTCTCCCTCGTACTAGGGAAGTCAATTAGTGTTGGTTGGGGTGCACTGTGGATGCTGTCATAGCATTTTGTTGTTGATTCACCTGGTGCGGTTCTTTTCCCTGAGTTGATTTAACTGGACTGGGTGCGAAACAAGGTTTCCTCCAGCCGGATTGAACCATTTAATGGTTTGATTGAGCCAATAAGTAGGTACTTTTGGCTAGTTTCGGGGTAAGTTGTTTAATTTGTCACTTTGGCGCTTGGCCTTTTGTATCATTATGTCAATTTTTGAGGAACTGAGAGATCAAGCGGTGGCCCTGGGTCTGACAGGTGCGGAGGTTGGTCGGTATGTGATCTCCCAACAAACTGCCGAGAGAGAGAGGAGCACAACAAAGAGAGAGAGGAACGCAACAGAGAGAGAGAAAGTTAGAATTAGCTAAGTTGCAGGCAGAAAAGGACATAGAACTAGCTAGGATCAATGCTCAAAGTAGACCAGAATCCTCTGGCCCTATACAAGATAATGTTGTAAAACCTACTTTGCCTGTTTATCGTGAAGGAGAAGACATCGCCTCTTACCGTGTTAGGTTTGAACGGGTAGCTGAGCTGCTTGGTGTGGACAAAGATAGCTATGCTGTAAGATTGGGTAGCCTTCTGTGTGGGAAACCGGTACATATTTATACGTCCCTGTCTGCCGACATCACTAGAGATTACTCTTTGTTGAAGCAAGCTCTCTTGTGAGGGTTTAATAAGACTTCTGATGGTTATCGTGTTGATTTCCGCAGAACGAAGATTAGGGCAGAGAAAACTTACCAGCAATTTTCAATCCACCTGGGTCGTTTGTTTCAACAATGGCTAGAGGCGCCAGACCTGATAATATTCATCAAGGAATGCAGGCCAGCGACGCTAGGAGACGCTGTACAACTGGCTTACTACTGGGCGCCCGCTCGCAACGCTTACCCCAAGTCTCCCACTCCTCCAGTGAAGAACACGAAGCCTCCGGCCTCCAAGGAACCATTCCCAGGAGTAGAGAGAAGAACTTCACCGGCCGTGCTGTGCCACAACTGCGGAGAAGAAGGGCACATTCATTCTCGCTGTCCCAGGAATACCTGCACCTTCAAATCTACCGACATTCATCAGCCCAGCTACGAGGTCGGATTCTGTTTCGAAGACCGGAGCTTTCCCAATTATTGTGTCAGCGGAACGAAAAATGAGTCTTGGGCATTTACTATCATCAGGGACACCGGATGCTCGTGTATTATTGTGTCTGAGGAAGCCCTGTCTAACGCTGACGTCTCCAGCTGCTCGACGGTTAGTGTCGCCGATTATTTAGGCCATGTTGACCAGTTCCCTGTTGTTAGGTGCTACCTGCTTTGCCCCTATTTTACTGGTTGGTCTGATGCGGTAAGAGCGCCCATTAAATTCGCTAGTGTTCTCATTGGTAATGTTCCCGGAGTTCGTGACCCTATCGACCCAGAACCCTTAAAACTATCCTCGCCAGCAGTGCAAGTCTCCTCGTCACCTAACAATGCCACCTCGCCACCTGCCGACGTCGCCTCGCCACCCTAATACGCCATCTCGCCTCCAGCAAAGGCCCAAGCTGTAGAGACATGGTCGGCAAAGGTGAAACGACTGCATCCTCTGGCACTGCCGAAATTGCAGCCCCTGACTGTGACATCCCAGGGGTTCGCCAAGCTTCAAGCCTCGTGTGCCACTCTGACGTGGGTGAGGGAGAAGGTGACTTCCGGGGAGAAGGACCAGGCTAGAGATGGGTCTGTTTGCAGGTTTGTTTGTCATCCAAGCAACCAACCAAAATAGGTCAGTTTTTACTGGTTGTTTCTGCTGATTGTCGTAGCATCATACTCTGTAGCTCACGAGAGCCTCCTAGCAGGACACTTTTCTCATAGGAAGATTTATATGAAGGTTGATGATCAATTTTACTGGCCAGGTATGGGAGCGAATATTAGAGTTTTTTTGTAGGAGGTGTGATCGGTGCCAGTAGATGTCCGCCAAGGGTCGAGTCCGTCCTGTTCCTGCAGGTAGTAGATTTTTTTTTCTTTTTACGGGCATTAGCCCACCCGGGCACAGGTAATGACTCACATCAGGGTCTGGGGGGAGAAAATATAATAATAACGAATAATAATAATAATAATATTTATTATTTTTATTATTATTATTATTACAACAATTAATAAAATTAATAGCAAAGTAATACAAATAAAATAATAAAACTAATAAAAATAACCATAGAAAATACAAAATTTTAAAAATAAATGAAGAGTGAGAAATTATATACATTATAATTATATGTTGTGTTGCCCAAGTAAGAGAAACAATTGAGACCCTGCAATTGTGTACAAATGGGGCAGAAAGTCAGATCAGCAACCTGGGACATGGTCACAATTTTCGTGATGCCATATGGCAGCAGAGTACCTCCCTGTTTGATAGCTGCCGATCTACCTACTACCTACTACCAAACAGGGAGGTACTACCGCCTGGGAAGATATTGGAAACATAATGTATTGTCTAATGGTAGACCCTGCTGCCACATGGCATCACGAAAATTGTGACCTAGTCCCAGGTTGCTCATCTGACTTTCTGCCTCATTTGCACACAATTGCAGGGTCTCAGTTGTTTCTCATACTATTGATAACACAACATACATGCCCCGTATATCATTTCTCACTGCTGATATATTTTTAAATAGTCACGGCGCCCTTTCTCTTAAGCTCCTCTATGTGTGTGTTGGTGTTGGTGTGCGGATTAGTGGATGTCATGAATATGACCCGACCTCATGTTTAATAAGGTCACCCTGTATATTTAAGCCTCTCTCTGTCCATGTAATTCAGTTGCCTCTGAAGATGTCTTGAATAAAGACGAAAGCTAAGGTGCTCCATTGCTTCCCTTTTCCCTGTGTGATTTTAGCAAGATGTATCTTATGCACGTTTTCATTGTGGATCTACATGATATATATATATATATATATATATATATATATATATATATATATATATATATATATATATATATATATATATATATATATATATATATACAAATAAATCACTGTAGGTGCGCGTGATCTGGGTATATGCTGAAAACCACAAGGAAAGAAAACACAAAGTTCCCAAGCGCTTTCGTGTAATTCACATCTTCAGGGTGAGTACAGTTTTCTTCTTTCCTTGTATATATATATATATATATATATATATATATATATATATATATATATATATATATATATATATATATATATATATATATATATATATATATATATATATATATATATATATATATATATATATATATATGTAGCATATAATTTTATATGCTATCATAATTATGCATAGTTTATTGGTTGTAATGTTGTGGAAATTTAAGTTTTAGTTATGATGTTTTTATACCAGTATTTTAATACCTTGTTTTACACATTACATTTAACATAATTGTCATATACGTATTGCTTTTATATAGAACTATTGATTACCATTAATATTTTTTTTAATTTGATATGAGAAACCACATTTTTAAATGAACCTTTGATCGCCTCTACCCTTATCAATAATACTTTAAGGACAAGGAATGAATCTTTTTTTAATTCTCCGATTACTTTATTCTTTATACCTACACTTATGTATGGCTGCCAATTTCAAATATTGATAATTATTTTATATTCTGATTGCATCAAATTACTTTCCCACAAGCTTACATGCTGGTATTTTAATCAGAACATTGAAATCATCAGAAACGTTCTAAATATTTTAGTTGTGTTACACTTAGTAGTAATTTTTAAGTGTTCTCTTGAATTTCATGTTGGGTACCAATAATTTTTAGTTCTACATATAATAAAATCCATATCCTCCAATGTTTATTTTTCTATCATATTATGAACAATTCCGGCTTATGCAGCCAGTTAACTGCATGACTACATCTATTAGATTTATTACAACGATGATTCCATTATTATTATTATTATTATCATTATTATTATTATTATTATTATTATTATTATTATTAGTCGTAGTAGTAGTAATAATAAAATGGCGGCGAAGGAGTGGCTATTGAGGAAGGCTGGAGGCCACCTAAAAATGTAGAAGTAGGAGCAGGAAAAGTGGAGGACATCAAAAAGTGGTGGGACTTGGTAACATCACGAGGCCCACATATAGGGTACCACCAAAACGCCAGCAAGCCTTTCCTCATTGTGAAGCCAGAACATTATGAACGGGCAATGGAGGTGTTCAGTGAAAGTGAGGTCAAAATAACAAAGGATGGCCAAAGACACCTAGGCGCAGTAATCAGCACGACGGACTTCAAGACCGAGAACGCAACGGGAAAAGTGGGTTAGGGAAATCCAAGTTCTGTCTGAGATTGCTAGCACAGAGCCACATGCGGCTTTTGCAGCATTCACCCATAGAGTCAAGCATCGCTAGAACTACCTTATGCGCACTATCCCTGATATCGGACCCCTCCTCCACCCTCTGGAAGAAGCTATCAGCATCAATTTCATTCCCAAATAAGTGAAACACCCTGACTTAACTCCAGCAGAAAAGATCACTCCTTGCACAACCACCGAGATTGGGTGGAATGGAACTAACCAATCCAGTAAAAGGTTTGCCCTCCCAATGCGTGTGTGGCTTTTCCTATGACGTCGATCACGCCATGGTGTGCAAGAATGGAGTCTGCATATGCGTGAGGCATGACGAAGTAAGGGATCTCACATCAAATATGTTGAAGGAAATCTACCGTAATGTCATGGTAGAACCGACCCTCCTTCCGTTGGACGGGGAGATCTTCCAACATAGGACTTCAAACACATCTAACGAAGCCCGTGTTGACGTCAGTGCTCGAGGATTCTGGACGCGGGGACAGCGAGCCTTCTTCGACATCAGGATTTTTTATCCCATGGCCGCATGTCACCGTAACCTAGCTCTCGATGCTGCACACAGGAGGAACGAGAACGACAAGATAAGGGCATATGGGGAGAGAATTCAAAACGTTGATCAAGGCAGCTTCACTCCTCTAGTGTTCACACCCTCTGGTGGGATGGGACCAAGTGCGAGATGTTTCTACGCCTGACACGCGGAGGTGCTATCCGAACAGAAGCAGCAGCCCAGAAGTTATGTTACAGCCTGGATGAGATGTCGTCTGTCCTTCTCTCTCCTTCGGTCGGCTTTGCTCTGCCTCAGAGGAACTAGAGCTTCGGCCCGAATGCCGACAACAGCTGCAGATATTGACTAGGAGGCTACAGTCACTGAATGCCGCATAGATCAGCGGCTCAACTAATTCAACACAGCTAGGATAGCTACTTATGTATTACGATATTTAATATTAAGGTAATAAAATGGCGGCGTAGGTGTGGTGAAGTGTCCTTCCTGATCTAAAGTGTTATTGGAGGGGACATATTCGGAGTTTGGGAGCGGGAATTTCACAATGTGTCGGTGAGTATCGGACATCACCCTAAGCATTGTCACCGAAGGTTCTTCTTATTCCTTAAGGCATTAATCGCAAATAGTCCGTGTGTTCACCGGCGATCACCAAGCGAGTTGTGAGTGCTTGGCGGGACGTCTGGTGCAGGTGCCAGTGGTAGTGTCGATAGGCCTACTTTGGCGGGGGTGGCACGAGACTCTCGCCCCTATGGGGCCAAGTGTTCTACGCTTGCGGTAGCCTCCCACAAGTAACGGTCACTTCATGTAGTGACAGCTGACCAAGTGAGTATATATAACTAATCCTACATCAGTGCGACCATAAAAATAGTGGTTATTTCTGCCAAGGATATATAAACAAGTGTTAGGTGTGACAATTCTTGCTGCTAGTGTATTATTCTGATGTATGGATTATCGCCTTCAGGGGGGTGGCCTACACACCCCGGAGCGCACGTATGACCCTACTACCCGGACACAACAGTCCAGCCTGTCACCTCTCCGCCCTTTCCTCATAAGAACTAGTTTATTCTTCTGTATGGGACCAAAACAGATGTCGGAGGCGGATGTAACTGTCGCCCAAAATGTGCACACTATGCTGGGTAACAGACATTGTTGCGTCTGTGCTAGACAGAACCAAAATTGCACTAGCTGTGATTGTGAGAGAAACAACCGACCATGTGTCGTTTGCAGAAAGGGAAACAATTGTCGGACCCCACATGGCAGGGACCTGATACAGGAGGCCACAGTGGATATCGCCGGGACCCAATCGCCGATGATATTATAAATGATAGCAGTGAGTCTATTCATCCTGAAAATGTAGTACCAATAAATGCTGCTCCAATAGTTGCAGATGTCCACAAGGTGAATGAGAGACAGGCACCACAGTGGAATGGCATGTCGATGGAAAATGAAGACATAAGGGTTAAAGAAACTTACTCAGAAATTGTCAGGTGGTCGCCAGCTAACCTGTTTGACCCACCCAAGTGTGCGGCCACCAATGAAATGAGTACACTCAGGACTGCGTCCTTGCCCCTTTAGCTCTTCAAATACTGGCAATAATAACACTTCTATTCTGTCAGAGGACACACACTAGGACTAAGCACAAAGAAAATGTGGCAGCAACAAAGAGAAGATTGACAATGTGGCAGAATGGGGCCCTTGATGATCTCCTATGTGAAGCAAGAACACTGCAGGAGAGCCTAAAATTTATAGGAGGCGGAAAGCAAACCACCGGTGACGTTGCAAGAAAGTTTGCAAACAAAATCCGTGTGGGAAAAGTGTGTTCGGCGGTAAGATCTATCACAGAGGAATCCTCCAGTGGGGTTCTGCCAATAAACAGAGAGACATTAAAACAACTGAAGGAAAAACATCCCCCTTGCAAGTGAAGACAAAGGCACCAGGTTACAGGGTGATTATATCCCACCAAATGCTGTCCTGTTCGAGAAAATAACTGGATGGGTGGTGTGGAAAAAGGCACTAAAAACTCAGGGAGGGTGCCAGCCCCTCAGGTCTGGATGCACTAACAAGTTTGGCACCGTAACAAGTAATCTCTGCACTGCCATTGCCGCCCTTGCAAGAAAGGTAGCAACCTGCCGCCTCATTCCCCTGGATAAGAATTCAGGATGTAGGCCAATAGGAGTGGGGCAAGTGCTGAAGTGGATCATCGGAAAATGCATAACGGAGGTGGTAAAGGATGATGTCAGGGCAGCAGCAGGGAACCTGCAAGTTTGTGCTGGCCACCAGGCTGGAGGGGAAGCTGCCATTCACGCCTTGACAATGATATTTGAGCAGCGTGATTGTGAGGCCGTTCTCCTGGTGGAAGATTCAAACGCATTCAACATACAAAACCGCAAGGCCGCACTGCACAACCTCAAGATCAAGTGTACAAGCTTTGAAATGTTTGTTGAAAACACCTATAGGAATCCATCAGACCTCTATATAGTAAACAACAAGGTTCTAAAAGGTGATACAATCATACAGTCAACTGAGGGAACAAAGCAGGGGGACCCTGTTGAAATGGCAATCCATGCAATAGGCCTATCCGTGCTCCAACACACAATAAGATTTGAAACAACCGAGGTCAAGCAAGTGGGGTATGCTGAGGACCTTACAGGAGCAGGAAAAGTGGAGGATATCAAAAAGTGGTGGGACCTGGTAACATCACGAGGTCCACAAATAGGGTACCACCCAAACGCCAGCAAGTCTTTCCTCATTGTGAAGCCAGAACATTATGAACGAGCAATGGAGGTGTTCGGTGGAAGTGAGGTCAAAATAACAAAGGATGGCCAAAGGCACCTTGGCGCAGAAATCGGCACGACGGACTTCAAGACCGAGTATGTAAGGGGAAAGGTGAATGAGTAGGTTAGGGAAATTCAAGCTCTGTCTGATATTGCTAACACAGAGCCATATGCGGCTTTTGCGGCATTCACCCATGGAGTCAAGCATCGCTGGAACTACCTGATGCGCACTATCCCTAATATCACAACCCTCCTCCACCCTCTGGAAAAAGTTATCCGCGTCAATTTCATTCCCAAATTAGTTTAATACCTTCCCTTAACCCCAGCAGAAAGATCACTCCTTGCACTACCACCGAGACTGAGAGGAATTGGATTGACCAATCCAGAGGAGATTGCTGCCACCGAACATCAAAACTCAGTTAAGCTCACGGCAGTCCTCACGGACCACATAATAGCTCGGAACACAACAGGGGAGGTGGATACCAGTGAAGTAAACATGATTCGAAGGTCCATTACGACAGAAGGACAGCACGACCAAAGTTCCTCTGTTCCTGCAAGTACCAGAGAATTTGAAAAAAACAAGTAGCTATATCGCAGGAGGTGGGCACCTAGAACTGGTTAACTATATTATCGATAAGGGCAAATGGTTTCAGTCTCATTACACAAGAATTTACAGATGCCATTGCTCTAAGGTACGGTAGTCCAGTAGAAGGTATGCCCTCCCAATGCGTGTGTGGCTCTTCCTATGACATCGATCACGCCATGGTGTGCAAGAAAGGGGGCTTCATATGCATGAGGCATGACGAAGTAAGGGATCTCACAGTAAATAGGTTGAAGGAAATCTGCCTGATGTCAGGGTAGAACCGACCCTCCTTCCATTGAACGGTTAGAATTTCCAACATAGCACTTCAAACACATCTAACGAAGCCCGTGTTGACGTCAGTACTCGAGGATTCTGGACGCAGGGACAGCGAGCCTTCTTCGACATCAGGGTTTTTGATCCTATGGCCGCATTTCACCCTAACTTAGCTCCTGATGCTGCACACTGGAGGAACGAGAACGACAAGATTAGGGAATATGGGGAGAGAATTCAGAACGTTGATCAAGGTAGCATCACTCCTCTAGTGTTCACAACCTCTGATGGGATGGGACCAAGTGCAAGATGCTTTTACGCCAGACTCGCGGAGGTGCTATCCGAACAGAAGCCCAGAAGATATATTACAGCCTGGATGAGATGTCGACTGTCCTGCTCTCTCCTTAGGTCGGCTTTTCTCTGCCTCAGGGGAACGAGAGCATCGGCCCCAAAGCCGACAACAGTTGCAGATATTGTCTGAGGCAACAGTTACTGAATGCCGTATAGATCTGCGGCTCAACTAACTCGACACAGCTAGTATAGCTACTTAAGTATTAGGATATTTAATTTTAAGGTAATAAAATGGCGGCGAAGGTGTGGATGGAGGCCACGTGGTAGTAGAAGTAGTATTAGTGTTGTCGTTTTTGCTGTTACTTTTATTATTACTTTTCCTACTTCTATTCCTTTTACTATTCCTATTGTTATGGTTACTGTTGTTACTATTATTATTATTAATATTACTGCTATTGCTATGACTATTATTACTATTACAGTTACTATTTATAATGTTATTAGTATTATCATTACTATTACTATTATTATGAATATTATTACCATTACTATGAGTTCTATCACTATTATATTCGTTAAAATCTTTAACATCGGCACTATCTATAATGCTACTCATTGACATCAAAGTAAGCTTACTTGATGTACAGTTGCCAGCAAAAGTCCTCCCACAACTTGATGCACAGGGCTGTGGGAAAACTTTTGCTGGCTACTGTACCTGTAAATTATCAGATAACTATTTCCCGCCAATTAAAATCAAGCAGATGAGTCTTAGGCAAAGATAACATATACCTACCTGAACGTAATTAGCTTAATGGAACTTTGCACGCATCGTGAGTGAGATACACAAACAACTACTTAAGAGAGCGGTACACAAAGATGATTATGAGGTATGTACACAAGCAACATGTATGGGACAGGTACACAAGCAACAGGTATGAGACAGGTATACAAGCAACAGGTGTAAGAAAGTTGCACAAGTAACAGGCATTAGGCAGGTACACAAACAACAGGTATGGGGCAGGTACACAAGCAGCAGGTATAGGACAAGCACACAAGCAACAAGCAGTAAAATATACGAAAATATACGATGGAGTAAAGACAGTAGATGAGGAGGGTTGGCCATCAACTGAAACTATAAACATCTGTGACTAGCGAACACCTGGTGACTAGAGAACTCATACTAATGAAAATCTGAGACGAGTGAACATCTGAGATTAGCGAACATTTGAGATTAGCAAACATCTGAGACTAGCGAACACCTGATAATAGCGGACATCTGAGACTAGCGAACATCTTACATGTGATTTATGATAATGAATGACACAATACATAACCAATTTTAACTGATAACTGTGTATAGAGAGAATGGGTTTAGATTTTTTTGCCTTGTGTGTGTGTGTGGCGACTGCCTCTGAGGCCAAGAAACAAGAATGAATTAGATACATCGAGGGAAATCAAGTTATGTTAAGAGCCAAATACGAGGCACTTTATGGAAGGTAAACTAAACATTGATATACACGCATTGAAACTATAAATATTTTTGTATATATATAAAGACACAATTACTTGTTAACATCCTCTCACGACACAAGATGATTCAGTCAGATTTTCTTAGATGGTCTATCCAAGGTGTTCTCGGTTGCGTCATACAGTTTTTTGAATAACAACCCTGACTGACGTTCTGCAGGTTATCCCCCACTCACAAAACAGATCAAGGCAGCTCCTCACTGACTCACCTTCACGCATCAAGGAGTTGTTAGGTCCACTTCCCAACCAATCACCGCGTCGTTCACCCGTCCCTCAACTAAATTAGGGAGAATTTTCCTCCTTAGTGACATCACCTTGGTAACGCTCATGTTCCCTCCTGCCCTCCTACCCTCTCAGTCAACCCCTCCTCTTCCAATTCGTTGCTATTCTTCTCATGTTTCCCACTCTTTCTATATTTTTGCTTTCTTCATGCTTCTTCCTTTTTTGTCTTTTCCTAATTTATTTTATTGCAGATTCGCTGTTTATTCTCCTCTATTATTATAATTATTATTATTATTATTAATATTATTATTATTATTATTATTATTATTAGTAGTAGTAGTAGTAGCAGTAGTAGTAGTAGTAGTAGTAGTAATAATAGTAGTAGCAATAATACCACATCTATTTTGTCAGAGGACACACACAAAGACAAAGCACAAAGAAAATGTGGCAGCAATGAAGAGAAGATTGGCAATGTGGCAGACTGGGGCCCTAGATGATCTATGTGAAACAAGAACACTCCAGGAGAGACTAAAATTTACGGGTGACGGAAAGCAAAACACCGATGACGTGGCAAAAAAAATGGAAACAAAATGCGTGTGGGAAAAGTGTCTCTGGCGGTAAGATCTCTCACAGAGGAATCCTCCGGTGGGGTGATGCCAATAAACAGAGAGACATTAAAACTACTAAAAGGCATCAGGTTCGAGGGTGTCTATACCCCACCAAACGCTGTCCTCTTCGAGAAAATAACAGAAGAGATGGTGTGGAAAAAGGCACTGAAGACTCGAGGAGGAGCCGGTCCTTCAGGTCTGGATGCAAACGGGTGGAGAGTCATCCTCAGCACAAACAAGTTTGGCCCTGTAGCAAGCGATCTCTGCACTGCCATTGCCGCCCTTGCAAGAAAGCTTGCATCCTCTTGCTGACATCACCTCCAGGCCCTGACGGCCTGCCGCCTTATTCCTTTGGAAAAGAAACCAGGATGTAGGCCTATAGGGGTGGGGGAAGGGCTGAGGCGGATCATCGGAAAATGCATAATGGAGGTGGTAAAGGATGATGTCAGAGCAGCAGCGGGTAACCTACAAGAGTGTGCTGGCCACCAGGCCGGCGGGAAGGCCGCCATTCACGCCATGAGATTGATATTTGAGCAGCGTGAGTGTGAGGCCGTTCTCCTGGTGGATGCTTCAAACGCATTCAACATACTTAACCGCAAGGCTGCACTGCACAACATCAAGATCAAGTGTCCAAGCTTTGCAATGTATATTGAAAATTCGTATAGGAATCCATCAGACCTCTATGTAGTAAACAACAAGGCTCTAAGAGGTGATACCATCTTACAGTCAACCGAGGGAACAACACAGGGGGACCCTGTTGTAATGGCAATGTATGCAATTGGCCTATCAGTGCTCCAACAAGAAATAAAATTTGAAACAACTGGGGTCAAACAAGTAGCATATCCTGATGACCTTACAGTCGCAGGAAAAGTGGAGTGCATCAAAAAGTGGTGGGACTTGGTAACATCGCGATGTCCACAAATAGGGTACCACCCAAACGCCAGCAAGTCCTTCCTCATCGTGAAGCCAGAACATTTTGAACGGGCAATGGAGGTTTTTGGCGGAAGTGAGGTCAAAATAACTAAGGACGGCCAAAGACATCTAGGCGCAGTAATTGGCACTGCAGACTTCAAGACCGAGTACGTAGCGGAAAAGGTGAATGAGTGGGTTAGAGAAATCCCAGCTCTGTCTGAGATTGCTAACACAGAACCACATGCGGCTTTTGCGGCATTCATTCATGGAGTCAAGCATCGCTGGAACTACCTGATGCACACTATCCCTGATATCGGACCCCTCCTCCACACTCTGGAGGAAGCTATCACCATCAATTTCATTCCCAAATTAGTGAAACACCCTCACTTAACCCCAGCAGAAACATCACTCTTTGCACTACCACCGAGACTGGGAGGAATGGGATTGACCAATCCAGAGGAGATTGCTGCCACCTAACATCAAAACTCAGCTAAGCTCACGGTAGCCCTCACGCACCACAAAATAGCTCGAAACAGAACAGGGGAGGTGGATACTAGTGAAGTAAACAAGATTCGAAGGTCCATTACGGCAGAACGACAGCACGGCCAAAGTACCAGAGAATTTGAAAAAACAAATAGCTATAGCGCAGGAGGTGAGCGCCTCGAACTGGTTAACTATGTTACCAATATGGGCAAATGGTTTCAGTCTCAATAAACAAGAATTTACAGATGCCAATGCTCTAAGGTACGGTAGGACAGTAGAAGGTTTGCGATCCCAATGCGTGTGCAAGAAAGGGGGCTTCATTTGCATGATTCATGACGACGTAAGGGATTTCACAGCAAATATATTGAAGGAAATTTGCCTGATGTCAGGGTAGAACCGACCCTCGTTTCATTGGATGGTGAGAATTTCCAACATAGGACTTCAAAAACATCCAACGAAGACCGTGTTGACGTCAGTGCTCGAGGATTCTGGACGCGGGGACAGCAAACCTTCTTCGACATCAGGATTTTTTACCCAATGGCTGCAAGTCACCCTAACTTATCTCTCGATGCTGAACACAGGAGGAACGAGAACTACAAAATTAGGGAATACGGGGAGAGAATTCAGAACGCTGATCAAGGCAGCTTCACTCCTCTAGTGTTCACAACCTCGTGTGGGACTGGGACCAGGTACAAGATGCTTCTACGCCAGACTCGCGGAGGTGCTATCCGAACAGAAGCAGCAGCCCAGAAGTTATGTTACAGCCTGGATGAGATGTCAACTGTCCTTCTCTCTCCTTAGATCGGCTTTGCTCTGCCCCCAGGAGAACGAGAGCAACGGCCACAAAGCCGGCAACAGTTGCAGATATTGACTATGAGGCAACAGTCACTGAATGCCGCATAGATCTGCAGCTTAACTAACTCAACATAGCTAGGATAGCTACTTATGTAATTGGATATTTAATTTCAAGGTAATAAAACGGTGGCGAAGGTATGGTGATAAGGGGAGGATGGAGGTATTATTATTATTATTATTATTAGTAGTAGTAGTAGTAGTAGTAGTATTAGTGTGCGGCCAGCACAGCGTGGGTGTGGTGGAGTGTCCTCCCTAATCTAAAGTGTTATTGGAGGGGACATATTAGGAGTGTGGGAGCAGGAATTTCACATTGTGTCGGTGAATGTCGGATGTCACCCTAAGCATTGTCACCGAAGGTTCTTTTCATCCCTTACGGTATTAATCGCAAATATTCCGTGTGCTCACCAGAGATAACCAAGAGAGTTGTGAGTGCTTCGCGGGACGGCTGGTGCAGGTGTCAGGGGCCAGTGCCAGTGTCGATAGGCATACTTTGGCAGGGGTGGCCTGGCAACTCTTGCCCGTATGGTCAGTGACAGAAGGCCAGGTGTTCTACGCTTGCGGTCGCCTCCCACAAGTAACGGTCATTTCATGTAGTGCCAGCCGACCACGTGAGTATATATAACTAATCTTACATTAGTGCGACCATAGAAATAGTGGTTATTTCCGCTAAGGATATATAAACAAGTTTTGGTGTGACAATTCTTGCTCCCAGTGTATCACTCTGATGTGTGGATTGTCGCCCTCATGGAAGTGGCCTACACACTCACGCGCGCACGTATGCCCCTACTACCTGGACACAGCAGTCCAGCCTGTCACCTCTCCACCCTTTCCTCATAAGAACTAGTTTCTTCTTCTGTATGGGACGGTGTTTTTCGTCAAAAACCGGGGTCTTAAGAAGGACAACTAGCCAGAACTTCTAGAATTATTACTTGTGAATGTGTAGTGCGTCAAGTGATCGCAGTGTCATCCAACTGTGGGCCTCCTGAGTGGATATTAGTGATAGTTATTGGAGAGCCGAGGACTGTATGGCATATGGCGCTGGTGTTGGCCAGTGCCACATAGGCTTTTGTTTGTAACCCAAACTGGTCATGGATGGTAACGGTCCTGGTCGCTCTGTGCCCAGCCTTGCTCTGCCCTGGCCCTGCCCCGCCCCGCCCCGTTCCCAGCCCGCCCCGCCCAGCCACGGCCCCGCCCCTGCCCTGCCCCTGCCCTGTCTCGACCCTGCCCCGCCCCTGCCCTGCCTCGCCCCGGTCCGCCCCGCCTCTTCGGTCAGTACACCAAAACTGACCTGCCCCTGCTCCCCTCCCAAACCACAACTACCTGCCTCTCCCACTGCCCTCTCCTTCCCTGGACGACTTCTTGGCTGGGAAATGTGCTTGTAAGTGCTTAGACCGGAATCAGAAATCACAGCCTGTATATGTGTGAGGAGTATCACACGCTGTGTGGGTTGTATGAAAGGGACCAGCTGTCAAAATCCATACGGCAGAGTTCCATCACCCATTGACGACATGTCAGACGATAGTAGCGAACACACTCAGTCGGAAAATACTGTTCATGAGGTGAATGACATACAGTCAACAAATTGGAAAGGCATGTCGGGGGATGATGCGATGAAATGGGTCAAAGAAGTGCACTCAGAAGTGGTCAGATGGTTGCCAGCTAACCTCTTTGAACCACCCAAGTGCGCGGCCACAAAACAAATGATCCGGGATATGACTTGCCTCATAATCAATTGAAATCATGACAGCCCCCTGGCCCCGTTAGTCTTCAAATACTGGCCATAATGCCCCATCTACTCCGTCAGAGGATACACGCAAGGTCTAAGTGCAAAGAAAATGTGGCAACAATTAAAAGGAGATTGACAATGTGGTAGAAAGGGGCCCTTGATGATCTCCTACGCTAAGCAAGAACATTGCAGGAGAGTCTAAAATTCATAAGAGACGGAAAACAAAACACCGAGGATGTTGCCAGAAAATTTGGTAACAAGATGCGTGAGGGAAAAGTGTCCTTGGCGGTAAGATCACAGAGGAATTTTCCGGTTGTGTTCTGCCAATAAAGAGAGAGACATTACAACAATTGAAGGTAAAACATCCCCCTGCAAGTGAAGAGGAAGGCATCAGGTTCCAAAGAGCCTATATCATTCCAAATGCTGCCATGTTCGAGAAAATAACAGGAGGGGTGGTGTGGAAAAAAACACTGAAAACTCAGGAAGGGATAGGCTCTTCAGGCCTCGATGCAAACGGTTGGAGAGTCATCCTCAGCACTAACAAGTTTGGTGCCGTAGCAAGTGATCTCTGTAATGCCATCGCAGCCCTTGCAAGAAACCTAGTAAACTCGTGCTGCCACCACCTCCATGCTCTGACGGCCTGCCGCCACATTCCCCTGGATAAAACTCCAGGATGTAGGCCTATAGGAGTGGTGGAAGTGCTGAGGCGGATCATTGGAAAATGCATAATGGAGGTGGTAAATGGTGATGTCACGGCAGCAGCAGGAAACCTGCAAGTATGTCCTAGCCACCAGGCTGGACGGGAAGCTGGAGGGGAAAGGTATCTGAGCAGCGAGATTGTGAGGCAGTACTTCTGGTCGACGCTTCCAACGCATTCGACATACTCAACCGCAAGGCTACATTGCACAACATCAAGATCAAGAGTCCAAGCTTTGCAATGTATGTTGAAAACGCCTATAGGAACCCATCAGACCTCTTTATAACAAGCTTCAAGGCCCTAAGAGTAGATACCCCCATACAGTCAACTGAGGGAACAACGCAGGAGGACCCTGTCGCCATGGCAATGCACGCACTAGGCCTGTCTGTGCTCCAACATACAAGTGGCATACGCTAATGACCTAGCAGGAGCAGGAAAAGTGGAGGACTTAAAAAAGAGGTGGGACCTGGTAACATCACGTGATCCACAAATAGGGTACCATCCCAATGCCAGCAAGTCCTTCCTCATTGTGAAGCCAGAACAATATGAACGGGCAATGGAGGTGTTCTGTGGAAGTTAGGTCAAAATAACAAAGGATGGCCAAAGACATCTAGGTGCAGTAATTGGCACAAAGGACTTCAAGACCGAGTACGTAACGAGAAAGGTGAATAAGTGGGTTAAGGAAATCCAAGCTCTGCCTGATAATGCTAACACAGAGCCACATGCAGCTTTTGCGGCATTCTCCCATGGAGTCGAGCATCGCTGAAATTACTTGATGCGCACTATCCCTGATGTCGGACCCCTCCTCTGCCCTCTGGAAGAAACCATCAATGTCGCTTTTATCCCAACACTAGTGAAAAACCCTTACTTAACCCCAGCAGAAAGGTCACTCCTTGCACTACCACCGAGACTAGGAGGAATGGGATTGACTAATCCAGTGGAGCTTGCCCGTACAGAACATCAGAACTCTGTCTAGTTCAAGGCTTGGCTCTCCTTGACATAATAGATACCAGCAATTAAACAAGATTCGAAGGGTTCATTACGACAGAGCGGCCTTTACCCAAAGTGATAAGCTGCAACAACTATTGCAGCAAGTGCCAGAACATGAAAGAAGTAGCTATATTGCAGGAGGTGGGCGCCTCCAAACTGATTAACAACGTTACCGATAATGGCAAAGGCTTCATCCTTAATAAACAAGAATTCACAGATGCTATTGCTCTAAGGTACGGTAGGCCAGTAGAAGGTTTGCCCTCCCAATACGTGTGCGGCTCATCTTATAACATCGACCACGCCAGGATGTGCAGGAAAGGGGCCTTCGTATGCATGAGACATGACGAAGTAAGAGATCTAACAGCAAATCTGTTGAGGGAAATCAGCCACGACGTCGTGGTGGAACCGCCCCTACTTTCATTGGACGGTGAGAACCTCCATCACAGGACTTCAAACACATCCAACGAAGCCCGTATGGACGTCAGTGGTCGAGGATTCTGGACGCGGGGACAGAGAGCCTTTTTTGACATAAAGATTTTTTATCCCATGGCCGCATGTCACCGCAACCTAGCTCTCGATGCTGCACACAGGAGGAACGAGAACGACAAGATTAGGGCATATGAGGAGAGAATTCAGAGCGTTGATCAAGGCAGCTTCACTCCTCTGGTGTTCACAACCTTTGGCGGGATGGGACCAAGTGCGGAAGCAGCAGCCCAGAAGTTTTGTTACATCCTGGTTGAGATGTCGACTGTTCTTCTGCTTAGGTCTGCATTGCTTTGCCTCCAGGGAACAAGAGCATCGTCCCCGCGACAACTGTCGCAGTATTTTTTACAATAATTATTATTATATCAGATGTTGCCTGTTCCTTTTTCTTCTTCTTTCTTTTTCTTTCGTTCTGTTTCTTCCCTTCTTCCATTTTTTTGTTCTACTATTTCGCAATTCTCCTATTTGCTCAATTATTCAATTATTGTTTGTCTCTCCATTTTTTTTATTCTGTCTTCTTCATTTTCATTTAAATCATCGTTTTTTTTCAGTTACGTCGTCCATTCCCCTATTGTCTCGCCTTTCCCTTCCAATTTTCGTGACCTTCTTTCCTTCTCTTCTTCCCTCCCAGCTTCCTCTTGCTTTTTTTCATCACTTCCCTTCCTTCCCTCTTTATTCTTCTCTTCCCCTTTATCATCCTCCCCCTCCCTCCTTTTTTCTATCCTTCCCTCTCTTCAATTCTTTTCTCTCTTCCTCTTCTGCTCTTCCATTCTTCTCCCTTTCCCCTCTTCCATTGTTTTCTCTCTTTTCCTTTTCCAATTCTCTCTCTCTTATCCTTCTTCCATTCTTGTCTCTTCCCTTTCTTCCATTCTTCTCTTTCCCCACCTTTCCCTCCTCTATCCTTCTCTCTCCTCCTCCTACCTTTTCCACTATTCCACTCGCCCCTCCACTCTCCTCCATCTCCCCCTACTTACCCGAGGCACCAAAAGAAGCCACGGAGTAAACTTGTTCAGGAACTGAACATTTCCGGGAAAATTAGTATCCCCTTCGGAAGCTGTCGGGTGGATGTAGTTAGTGTGGCCAGCCTATACTGTTGGTCACTCAACAATACCACTCATCCTATGTTGGAAATAACAGGATGGCCACACAACGTATTACACACAATTGTTTGTCTACACACTATGTTGATATCAATCAGAGGCCACACATTCTGTTGATCCTAGTAGGCTGGCCACACAATTTGTGAACCACAATAATATTATCACACACCCTAGTGGCCAGTTTATAAGAAACAATATAAAATATAGCAATAAAATTAGATTTTTTTTATGCATGTGAAATTTGTCGTTTAATATCCTAATCTGTCTTGCGTCATATTATATTTTTCAGACAAAATCAAGCTACTTCAAAACTTCCTCCTGAAGTTCATGTTTAATCCTGAAAAATGGTGTTTACCCTTGTTCAGGGATCGTGGGAAAGTAAAACTCTTGAATCTCTACAAGGGACGTTGCCATTCGATCAAGCTCTGAGGTTTCTGTATAGGATACTATACCAATCATTTTTTGTCTCTAAATTGTTTCTTTCAATTCCTTAGTGTCTCAAAGAATAAAAGCACCAATTTGTTTTGTCGTTTCCTTAAGATACTGTATATTTACATCTTCGTTGTTACTGATCATTTATTATTTAAAAATTAAATTTTGAGATTTATGAGCAAGTACAGGAGGCCATGCTGGCTCTAAATGAGCTCCACGTAAATATTGCAATGTTCTTACTGTGCTGTGTAGTATAAGTGTGGAATTTGTGGAATGAAAATGAACTCTTCCTGGGATTTGGATAGTATCAAATAATCTTGTATCACGGAGTATTATTCCGTTTAATTTTTATTTTAGGCAGTATATAAGATTATAAGGCGTCAGTACTAATACTACTAACACTACAAGGTAATGTACACAGACAAACTATTTTTCTAAATTAATTTTTTATAGTTATTAATGAAATATAGTCCAAGAGACCTCAGCTAAGACTTGTAGTTCTCTTTATTATTGTGTCATTTATATACATTTAGTTATCTTTAACTGTCCTTTTGCTCGTGAACCTGATTAGCAAGATGTCCAAACAATGAGCGTAACTCACTCTAATGAAGTATTGATACGTGAAACATGACATTAAGTGTTACCAGGTGGTCCAAACAAAGGTTATTAATTATCAACTTTAGCTACTATTGGTCACATAATTAGCGACGATTGTCTATGTTTATTACCTGATTTTTCGTACCAATATAAAATAAATTCATCGCCACACAATACACTAACGTTACGGTTAAGAGATTGTTATCAATGAATTTTACATTCTTTAGGCCATTAAAGTTACTATTGTGTGTCTACCACGCCATAAATAGACAATAGATGATTAATAGCTAACTGAAGAGAGCGAATCTGTTACGATTTTGACATCACTCATTAATGAACTGAATAATTTCATTTAAAAATCAGACTTTTGTCGATAATGTCACACAGCATTCCGTGGAACTGCACATGTGTAAGTATATTACTCTGATGTGCATTATAGAAAATAAAAGTGACAAATTCCCTATTTTATGAGACACCTATTCAAGGAAGCCTCGTCTCCCGAGTGACCGTGAGGGTCTTGTCAAGATCTTCAGCTTCCCAGAAAATTAATCAGAGGAAACTCCCATAAGTAAAGCCTCAGGACGGGCATTCATTCATGTCCCACTCCTGGCTATGATATTTGGCAACAATATATTTTTAAAACTTTTCAGTCGCCAGGACTCTGATATAGCTCAAAGTTTCAGATCTTTTAAGTCTTTAGCCAAAGGAACTGGTGTTGTTGTATGCACTCTTAACGCTCTTTAAAAAAAACTCTTTCGAATTTGTGAAAGGTTTATTCTGGTTTAATGCAGATAACTAATGTTAATTTGGAAATTCTTCAAGGACGAAGGATTTTATTAGTCACGTGAATGACTGGCCGAGTTGAACATTTCTCGCGAATCCGTAAACACCTGGAACATTTTTCACTGCGGTAATTTGAAGAAAATCAGTAAAGACAGAACTATCCGCGTGTGAGCAGAGATAATTAGTGTGTGATCAGAAGGATGATTAGTGTGTGAGCATAGGTAATTAGAGTGTGAGTAAAGAGATAATTAGTGTGTGAGCAGAGATGATTAGTGTGTGATTAGATAGATGATTAGTGTGTAAGCAAAGAGATAATTAGCGTGTTAGCAGAGATAATTAGCGTGTGATCAGATGAATGGTCATGTGTAAGCAAGAGATAATTGGCGTGTTGAGATGAATTGGCGTGTGAAGAGAGATAATTAGCGTGTGAAGAGATAATTAGTGTGTGAACAGAGATAATTTGTTTGTGAAGAGAGATAATATGTGTGTGTGAATAGAAAGATAATTAGTGTATGAGTAGAGATATAACTATTGTGTGAGCAGAGATAATTATTGTGTGAGAAGCGATAATTAGTGTGTCAGCAGAGAGATAATTAGTGAGTGGGTAGAGAGATAATTAGTGTATCAGCAGAGAGATAATTAGTGTGTCAGCAGAGATAATTAGTGTGTTTAAGTAGAAAGATAATTCGTGTGTGAGTAGAGAGATAATTAGAGTTTCAGCAGAGAGATGATTAGTGTGTAAGCAGAGATGATTAGCGTATGGATAAAGAGATAATTACTGTGCCAACAGAGATAATTAGTGTGTCAGCAGAGTGTAAAGGCCTGGGACTTTGATATATAAATCCCTTGCCAGCCTAATCAGGATCTTATAAAAGGAAAGTCAAGAACCATGGGTTTCCAAGGGATAACAAACAACCGTTATAGATTGACATCTCTTTACTACGAAAATAATCACAATAATTGACACCACTCACACAAATATTAAAACAACAATTACGGGAGTCAAACAATTGATGGATATTTCTTACGGCGGCAGCCCGGTGGAATGTTCCGTTGACGTCAGTGGTCCGCTCTCAGGGAGAAGGTCCAGGGCAGCTTCCTCACTTGGCACCGGCGTTGGTGGCCGATGTCTTGCCACACAGGAGAGACGCCAGGACATGGACGGTGGATAGGGCGTGGAGGAAGTAGCGATGACGTGGCAGCCGCGGTAGTAGCTGGAGCAGGTGTCCGGAGGTTGACAGCCGAATAGTGAAGGTCTGGGAATCAGCCCACGAGCCCCAGAAGCCTCAGATGAGCACACAACCAGAATTTGAACGAACTGTGGGGGAAGTACAGCTGCGTTAACGGCTGGGCAGTGTCTGATGAGTGACGAAGCAGCAGCGACCTTCTCACCTCCGTCTACCCCCCCCCCCGCCCCCCCCCTTAGTGGGGCCGCAAACGAGCTGGGGATAACCATCCCGCTCTTACCTCCCTTACACAGAGAGATAATTTGTGTGTCAGCAGAGATAATTAGTGAGTGGGTAGAGAGATAATTACTTTGTCAACAGAGATAAATAGTGTATCAGCAGAGCGATAATTAGTGTCAGCAGAGATAATTAGTGTGTGAATAGAGAGATAATTACTTTGTCAACAGAGATAACTAGTGTTTCAGCAGAAAGATAATTAGTGTGTCAGCAGAGATAATTAGCATGAGAGTAGAGAGATTATTACTGTGTCAACAGAGATCATTAGTGTTTCAGCAGAGATAATTAGTGAGAGTAGAGAGATAATGAGTGTGTGAGCAGAGAAATGGTGATTAAGAAGAAATGAAGAGTGTGTATGAGGTGTCTGGGCCAGCATGTGTTGTCTTTTTGAGCGGCCATAATTTGTGACATACAGCTGTTTACAAGTTCTGCCGCACAGACAACCTACTGTACAGTTATAAACACACGGACGGAGGCAGCAACTACCTCCCTACACAACCCCTCGCTTGGGTGAGTGATATTATATAAAAGTGTTTTGTGAAGAATGAATTAAGAGACATAATCTGCGGACGTATTTTTTACCAATACAAACGCGTTAAGTAGATCAGCTAAGAGCCTTTCCCGTTCCCCAGAGTTTACTAAGTAAACGAAATGGAACTCTGCTGTTAATGGTATTATTAGAAGTAAATTTCTCAAGAAAGTGTGAGCTGAGCGGGTAAGCCCTCAGTGTTAAGTAAAGTGAGTCTATGTTATTCAATAAATCTAAAGTTTTAAACTTACCACAGTAGCAAATTTTAACACCGTGATAAGTTTTAGGAGGCAGTACCACTGACAAACTTACCCGTATTCCACCTCGACTTACTTAATATACCACAGCTAAGAAAGTTTTATGTGTACGTTCAGTCGTATGATAAGAGGTAGATGTATACACTGTATTTAAAAAGTTATAGATTTTAGGACGAAGGAAAGACTTTAGGATTAAGAATATTTCGTAAGGAAAAAAGAGGGGTGAGTGTCGATGACGTTAAACCATAAAGAAGTACTGTCTGGTGTAAGGGTGACATGATTTTTTTTTTTTTTTAACTGAGACTGGGACGAAAGTCAAGAAGTAATGGAATGGATTTTACTAAGTATTAACCATAGAAACAGTGGTAGAAGAGAGAGAAAAAGAGAGAGAGAGATTGTTTCATATGGCTGTTCATAAGACGAACACCTGTCAGTAGTTTTTTTGTCTAACAATAAAAAGCAGTATCCCGACGCCTAGGAGTTATATCTCATGTGAGTAAAATGATACGTAGAGGTATAGACTGGTCAAGCCAGACACGGGAGGTGTAGCTTTTGGATGCCATTTCCTTAGAGATCTTAGAAACGTGGTGGTGGTTCCAGGATCTGTAATTAGTTTAAGGAAGGCCAAGGGTGTTGACGTTGTTGTATGTTACAATGGGAATGTTATCAAGTGTAAGAGGAGCCTAGGAGTAACTTTGATAGGGAGAAACAGTTAGAGTTTGTATGAGTAACAAAGTTATTTGTGTCCTACTATGACAAGGACTCACGATCGGTGTTTAAGAGGAGCTGCTGGAATTAGGCAAGGCCCTAGGTAAATGAAGACCTGGATGGAAAACAAAGACATACTAGAAAATAGTTAAACAAAAATTATGATTATATTAAAATATTGAATAAATGACTGCTATCTGAACAGTAAAAATAGGAATGAATAAACAACGAAACACCTGAACAAAACGAACGAAGAAAACAAAGACGTAGAGAACATAAAAATGACCTGAACCAAGAACAGCAGAACAGTAGAAAAGGACCTGAATAAAAGACAGAAAATTGAACAAATAGAGCAACGACTTAAAATGTCAAGCTTTTCCTCAGCCCGCAGTGTACGACTTGTCTTCTTCTATTAATTTATTTTCGTTTTATCATTTTCTTTCATTCAAATCATCTTATTTCCATCTTCTTACCTATTCATTTCTCTATTATTTGTTTTACTCATATTGGTTATATTTCTCTTTTCTTTCACTACATTGTTTATATTTATGTTCTAGGAAGTGTTAGAATTTTTTTACGAATTAACTTAGTTTAGTATTATTAAACCAGTGAGAAAGAAGTTTAACTTAATTTCATGTTCTTTACAAACTGATATTACAAAATTCTTGCTGCACTACATTTACCTTGCAGTTAAAATCCACATTTAAACTCTACGTTATTATGAACAAGGTCTAATCCGTTTACTAATATTACGGTCTTTAGTGTTCGCTGTCTCTATGTAAGTCATATTTAAGGCTGCTTAAAAGTCCAGCTCGCCTCAGTTGTTAATGACCTACTTAGACTCTTAAACTATAACTAATTCGTCTACTTTAAGTTTCTAAAATGTCAGTTAATCGATACTGTCGCAGTTATTAGCTATATAAGACATCTACATATTTCATAAATTAATTTACAACGGAAATATGCCATGCATATATAGATATTTCACACCATTAATAATAGTTTCACAGTTCATGCCTCAAATTGCACTCTCCAACACTTCCATTGATCACTGGAGGTGCTTCTCAGGGGTTATACTGTGTTGCTATCCTGGCGGGCACCACATGGCTGTGTTACCAGATATACAGTTCACACTGTACTGAGGTGTGGTTGGACCTCTAACAGAGTTCATAATGCGGGGTCCTGGCGCCTGAGTGTGCCATTACTCACAAGAATTTAATTGAGTCACTGAATGTGTCATCATCACACTTTTTACAATACATCCATCTGTGGGAAAGAAATGAGCTGCACCACACACATACATACGCTACATGACATAAAAAAAGGCATGAAGAAAATTACAAATACCTAAACAAGAAATGGCACATACATATGAACAGAAACAAAACACTTGAGCGAAAGATACCTGAACACAAATACAGAGACCTGAACACAGGGACCCGCCGGCCTCGGGATTCGACTTGTCAGGCTTGGTGTGGGAAAGTTAGCCCACTTGTCATTAACAATGAGAATTTTAAATGTTAAAGAGAAGATCCGAGAACGTAAAAAAAAAATAATAATGTAAACTGACGTGAATTGACGAATTTTTGTTTGTAATGGTTTGTTTATGCGAATGATAATTATGTCGTAAGTTTCTAGGCTCCTTCCAGCGCTCGTGTAAACACATCTCTCATGGGCTTCTGTGTTTCTATTGGCCAATACTCTTGCAATATAGCGGGACCACTGTGGAGAGTCGAGACATTAGAGGTGACTGTTTATTACTGGCCCCAACAAGAATGACTGCACATTTGGTGAAATATATCGTTATCGAAGTTAGAAAGTTCATGAATAGAAACATATTTTTTTCTAAAGTGTCCAAGCCCTACTGTATGTTTGGTTAAATATTCCGATATTGAGGTTACAAAGCTGATGAATACATATAAAATATTTTCTGTACATATCCTGATGTATGAATCAGTAGAAGTAAGTTACTCGGAAATAAACACGTGAGTACAGGTTCGGTATACATTCAGGTTCAGTGGTGTAAGTAACACAAATGTACTAACTAAACCTAGATTATTATTAATTGTAGGTGCTTGGAAGTTACTTAACCTGATCATTTAATGATAGCTGATGTGTATAATTTTTAGTTATTTATTACTACTGAATTGTAGGATAATACTCTTTCCGATGCTGATATTTTCTCAGCATAAATGACTAAGATAAACCTGTACCAGTGCATCAGCTCAGGAAAATGACTCCAAGGTGTTTTGAACATTTGCTTAAATTGCCCTGAATTGTGGTATCAGAGTACCAGCTTCATTAATGAGAACAAGAACCAGTGGAAAAGTGTTGTTTAGCACTACAATGAAAGTCACATATCAGTAGGCATTTTAGCGAAACATTAAACCACTTGGAAAAGAACAAACTTGAGTAGTGAGGTTCTTTATTTACTTTAAAACTACAATGACTATGAGATTAGCCACACCACACAAACTACTTTGCACTTTGCTCTCACTCGGAATCAAGTATGTCGATCATCCAGCTGTAATACGAAGATATGAGTTATTAGAGATGTCACCTTCGTTCGTGAGCTCTGAGGTGACTCGAGAGGCCGATACGGGACCTAGAGGGCCTTTCACAGATGTTGCACGTGTGGAAAGTTACATCTAGTGCAGAAGGGCGGCGGCGGTGTCTTTCCGGCACTGGCGCTTGTCTGCCTCGGTACGCAGTCGGGCTAACTCGAAAGTTTTCACACACACACGCGCGCGCGCTGTAAATTAGATTCGCTCTTGTGTTGTCATGTCTTAATTTACTTTACAGTATGTTTTTCAACTGCTTGAGTTATCAAGCACCGTTCACCCAAATTTTATAATTCTCTTACAACATACAGCCTATAGAAATTCAGAACTGCCTCTCTGTTGTTGTTATTTCTGTCCTTGCCGCTTCAACTTTCAGTGTTATTAGCGGCGATCTATATTTCCTGCTCACGTAGAAGGGGATTAATTATTTTTGAGAGAACGTACCGAGAACTTCAGAAATTGGCAAATTTGTTTTTCTCAGTAGCACTAATAATATACACCACCGTAAACCGTGAAACAGTTTACAGGGTTAAGCCAGCAATAAATTTTAATATTTTATTTTAAGCACAACGTATTCAACAACAACTCGTTGCCTCCTTATTTCTTTTACTTGTTCAACAACTGTTGTACTAATGTACTTCTAGCTCTGTCTCCCTTTATCTCCAGTATTTATAAACTAATTTATCCCTTGCTGTATATGGCAATTAAGTTTCTTGAATATCGTCTTTCTACCCAATGAGTGTATCACAGTAGTGGTTAATGAAGGGTTTTACACAGTAATTTTGTGGGTCGATGATCTTCATGTTACCATGAGCTCGACACGTCTACAGGAAATATTCTTCCAAGATATGAATATGGTACTTTATGTAGAGCACAGAAAGACACAAACAAACAGATGGCCGATTAAGACTTCTCTATCGTTCCTGCAGACGATCATTATGAATGCTTAAGTGTACCGCTACCATACAAAGGAATAATATAAATCAAACATAAAATAAGAATGAAATATTTTGACATCTTCACACAATAGCTCCGAACCGCGTACCACAGTCGGTGAGATGGTTCACATCTCCTCCAATGAATCGCCTCAAGCAACTCACCAAGTTTCAAGAGGGATATTTCCCCTGTTTGAAAAATTCTCTCATGCTTCAGAGTTTCCTCTCGAGTCTTTGGTCCATATTATAACTTAATTCATTGCAAGCAAGAGTGGGTGGAGAAAAAATGGTGTAATGAGCTTGTGGGATGCTAATAATGAAGAGGAATTACAGTACTTAGGACCTGTTGGTATTGTGACAAAGAAAGACTCTCAAGCGGCTGGTTCTTAGTGCTAGTATAGTGTAATTGTCTCCTACACAACGTAAGTATCAGTAAGTGCAGTCGCGGAAATGTGTTCCTACACCCCTTTGGTAACCCGTGTCTCCAAATAGCAACGTCTTAGTAATAGTATCACTATTAATGAATGAGTGGGTATTGGTCGTATAAAGACGGACGTGATTGGTGGATAGGTTTACTATAGATCATGTAGGTTGGCCATTTGGTGACACGGGTTACCACAGGGGGTGGTAGGGACACATTTCAGCAACTGTACATCCGTGTTCAAATGATCAGCCAATAAGGAGAAAGTGTACGTCTTCTCCACCGTTTCCTTCAGCCACACCACACAGCCTCTTACTTCTGCGGCTGATGATGATAATGCTGTTGCTGCTGTTATTGGTGCTATTAGCACTGCTGTTGATTCTACTATCACTGTTGCTGCTGCTTTTAACTAATAAGAAAGTGGAGGGTCATGGAATTGGAGGAGATATTCTAAAATTGATTAGGGCATGGTTACAGGACAGGAAACAGTGAGTAAGCATTCATTAATGGTACTAAATCCGATTGGGGTAACGTCACTAGTGGAGTTCCCCAAGGCTCAGTACTTGGACCATTACTATTTATTATACACATAAACGACATACATATAGACGTAGACAGAAACATAAGTAAATTTGCTGATGACAATAAAATAGGGCGTGTAATTAAATCTGACGAGGACTCCGCAAAACTACATGAAAATCTAAAAAAAAATATTCGAATGATCTGAAAATGTCAGATGAAATTTAAAGTGGACAATTTTCTCTGTTTACATCTAGAAGATGTAAACAGAGAAGCCAAATATCAAATGAACAGCTTTGTGATAGAGAAATCGGACTGTGGGAAAGATTCAGGAGCAATAAGTAGGAATCTGAAACCAAGTAAACAATGTGTATTTGCTTGAAACACGACTAACAAGGTACTTAAGTTCATGCAAAGGGGTGTTAGTTATAAGACTATTTCTTGTGTTTGTAAGACTTTACTTGGATTGTGCAGTTCAGTTCTGGTCACCGTATACAGAATGGATATAGAATCCTTAGAAAGAATTCAGAGGAGAATGACAAGACTAATCCCGGCATTAGGAACCTTGAGTACAGAGACAGGTTAAATCATATGAATTTGTATTCCCTCGAGAGACGTAGAGTGCGGGGTGATATGATCGAGGTGTATAAACGGAAGTCAGGACTAAACAAAGGGGACATAACAAAGGTACTCAGACTATCCAACCAGGAGCAAACTCGTAACAATGGTTTTAAATTAGATAAATTTAGATCTAGGCACGATATAGGTAAACATTGATTTGGAAATAGAGGAGAGGATGAGTGGAACAAGTTACCAAAAATCATCATTAACTCGAATACGCTGGATATATATATATATATATATATATATATATATATATATATATATATATATATATATATATATATATATATATATATATATATATATATATATATATATATATATATATATATATATATATGCAAATACATCACTGTAGGTGCGTGTGATCCAGGTATATGCTGATAACCACAAGGAAAGAAGAAAACACGAAGTTCCCAAGCGCTTTCGTGTAATTCACATCTTCAGGGGTGAGTACAGACTAAGAAGATGTACATAACACGGTATATATATACAGAGGAGGGTGAGATCAAATCCACAATGGTCAGGTATTAGGTAATGACACTACTAATCTTCAAAAACACCGCAGCAGTCGGTAGTCAGGTCAGAGGGTAAGATGACCCAACCTTCTCACCTGGTTACAAATCTTCTTAATTACGAAATTATTCAGTTTGTACATACCATTACTCAAATTCATGTTGACGGATTCGGTATGTTTAATGAGACTGGATTCTATAATATTCCTACTGTCAATTGAATTACAAGGTAATACTGAGGAGGCATTATCCCAGTCAATGCAATGCTTATTAACCCTCAAATGAACAAACAGAGCATTGGATTCATGGCCTGTCCTAACACTATATTTATGTTGTTTAAGTCTAGTTACAAGACCTTTACCTGTCTGGCCTAAGTAAAACATATTACATTCCTTGCAAGGAACCTTGGAAATGCAGCCACCTGTATTGTTGGGGGAGTTCTTGATTAACATTTGTTTAACAGTGCATGAGTTTTTAAATGCCACATTGACGTTCCAGGTTTTTAGTTGTAAAGGAATTTGAGAGAAATTGTTGTGAAATGGTAATACTAAGAGATTCTTATGGTCATGGGTGGGCTTGGGATCGGTTCTATAGAAAGAACTTTAATTGTTGGTGACTCACAGGTAAGGTGCTTGGACAGAGCCTTTTGTGGTAAAAATAAAAATAGGATGAGGGTGTGTTTGACAGGATGGACAATATCTTGTCTGGTAATGGGAACAAACCCATTATCTGCCTCAGTGCAGGAGGCAATGATATTGGCCGGTGTAGGAGTGAAGAGCTTCTCGATAAGTTCAAGATAGCTATAGATCGTATTAAGACTAAGGGAGGGATCCCTATCATATGTGGTGTCCTGCCTAGAAGGAGAGTTAGCAATGAATGGTTGTCAAGGGCAGTTGGTGTCAACGGCCGTCTTGACGGATATTGCAAGTCAATATCAGTCCCATTCATTGACAACTGGGACAACTTCTACGGAAGAAGGGACTTTTAAGCTAGGGATGGGGTACACCTGTCTCGGGATGGGGTGGCAACCCTGTCTGGGTCTCTAGAGGGGGCAGTTCAAAAGATATCAAAGTCTTTAAACTGCTAGGGGAATATATGGGCACGGGGGTGGAGGAGACTGCAGTGGCAGCGGGCAAACAAAGTGAAAGATTACAGGGAAATAATGTTAGGAATGATGACAAAACAAAATTAAACAGGGAGTTTAAACCTAAACACGGTAAAGGGAGGACTCACAACACGACTAACGTAAATGTCTACTATGCGAACAGTAAAAGTATGAGAAACAAAATGGATGATATTAGGGCCTTTGTATGTACCGAAAAAATCGATATAATAGCATTCACTGAAACATGCATCAACATAGAATCGCCGTGAGTTACCTGTCGAATACCAAATTGCGGATTACAAATTGCTCCATTCCGATAGGCCGTCCAGGAAAGGAGGCGGAGTAGCAATCTATGTCAGGGATAATCTGAAGTGTGAAATAAATAAGGAAATAAAAACTGAGCGGAATACAGAAACAATATGGATAGAATTAATCGACGGTCGGGAAAAATTAATCATAGGAGTAATATATAGACCTCCCAATCTTGATAGAGTTAATGAGCGGCTTATCTGGGATGAAATGAGCAGGGCTTCCATACACAACAAAGTCTGTATAGTAGGCGATTTTAACCTTGGCCAAATAGATTGGACTGAGCTTAAGGGTAACTCAGTATCAGAGGATTTCGTCGAAACAATCCAGGACTGTTTCATAAGTCAACATATAACCGAACCCACCACGGGTAATAATATACTCCATTTAGTTCTGTTGAACAGAGAAAACACCATTAGCAATATCGAGGTAGGGAACGAACTTGCAAACAGCGATCACAAAGATATTAGATTCCAGTCAGATTTTCAGGCCAGACGTAAGGAGAATTCCATTAAAGTCCCAGATTTCAGAAGGGCAAACTTTGATAGTTTAAAGAGGCAGCTGAGATTGCCGAGTTACACGACAACTTAAATAATGAGTTACTTAATGCACAAAGGCTGAACATACCATACAAAAAACTCAGATCAGATAACAATCACTCTAAATGGATAAATAATTATTTAAAGAACATTATTGGCCAAAGGAAGGCTATAGGTAGAAGGATAAATCGTGGCGAAATTTACCTCCGGGAGTATTATAAGGTAGTGGCCGGTAGG
This sequence comes from Homarus americanus, assembly GCF_018991925.1. Taxonomy (NCBI): domain Eukaryota; kingdom Metazoa; phylum Arthropoda; class Malacostraca; order Decapoda; family Nephropidae; genus Homarus; species Homarus americanus. Next base: position 86,960 of record NW_024739192.1, on the reverse strand, counting down.
GTTATGACCGAGATAAGAAAAGCAAAGAGGAATTATGAACTGAAGATAGCAGTGGAGGCGAAGACAAACCCCAAAAGAATTCTACCAACTGTATTAAACTAAAACACGAGATAAGATTGAACCAATACATTCAGATACCTGCGAGCTAACTGATAACGATGGAGAAATGAGCAATAATCTGAATAAATATTTTTCAACAGTTTTCGCCACTGAAAATTTAAACATGATACCCGAGGCACCGACTCTATTCAGAGATAGTGAAGAAAACAAAATAAGCGAGATTGTAGTGACTAGTAACAATGTTAATAAGCAAATAGACAAACTGAAGCCTAATAAGTCACCTGGTCCCGATGAGATATTTGTCAGAGTATTAAAGGAATGTAAGGAAGAGCTTAGCATGCCCTTAGCAAAGTTGTTTAATATGTCATTAAAAATAGGTGTAGTACTAGAATCCTGGAGGATAGCAAATGTAATACGGATTTTCAAGAAGGGGGATAGATCACTATCCTCTAACTACCGCCCAATCAGTCGAACATCAATAGTAGGCAAATTACTAGAATCAATCATTTCAAACTCTATTCGAAACCATCTGGAGAAGCACAAGTTGATCAATGATTCCCAACATAGAATCACAAGCGGGCGTTCATGTCTATCTAATCTATTAACATTCTTTTCATCAGTTTTCGAATAGGTGGACGAGGGGCACAATTATGATGTGATATATCTGAACTTTAGCAAAGCCTTCGACAGAGTCCCCCAAGAATAGCTAATCAGAAAGGTAGAAGCGCATGGCATCAAAGCTAATATCCTTAAATGGATTAGGGCGTGGTTACGGGACAGGAAACGGCGAGTGAGCATAAAAGGCACTAAATCTCATTGGAGCAACGTCACTAGTGGAGTTCCCCAAGGCTCAGTACTTGGACCATTATTATTTATTATATACATAAACGACATAGATATCGGCATAGACAGCAACATAAGTAAATTTGCTGATGACACTAAAATAGGACGTGTAATTAAATCTGACGAGGACTCTGCAAAACTACAGGAAAATCTAAACAAATTTTTCGAATGGTCAGAAAAATGGCAGATGAAATTCAATGTGGACAAATGTAAAGTACTCAGTATAGGAGATGTAAACAGGGAAACCAGGTGTAAGGGCGGAAACGATCTTCCTGCTCGTTACCGCTGCTAACTCTCTCGTTTGCTGGTGCGACCAACACTTGGGGGGTTGGACAGAGGTGAGAACGGCAGCCGTTACCGTGTCACCGGCAGATTCACCCCAGCGGCCATACATTCACTATCTAGCTACCCCGTTGTTCGTAAAATTCTGGCTGTGACCTCATCATAGGTCCTGGACTCGTGGGCTGTTTTCCCAGACCTTTACCTATCGACTGTCAATTCTCTGGATATCAATCACTACCGCTGCCGCCACGACAGCCAGCTGCTCTCCACCGTCAGTGCCCATGAGTTTGTTTCTGCTGTATCAAGACATCTGCCGCTGTCGCTCGAGTGAGGAGTTGAACGGACTCTTCCCCTTAGAGTGGATCACTGAGTTCTGGAACCTTCCCCCAGGGCCACTGTCGTAGGAAATATCTGTTCATTGTTTGATTCTACTGTTTGATTCCTTTAATTGCTGACCCCCTTTTATTGTTTGATTCTATCAGTTGTTGACTCCCATTAACTGTTTGATTCCATTAATTGTTTGATTCTATTAATTGTTGACTCCCATTAATTGTTTGCTTCCCTTAATTATTTGACTCCATTAACTGTTTACTGCTTTAATTGTTTGACTCCCGTAATTGTTACTTAATGTTTGTTGAGTGGCGTCAGAGTTTTGTGATATATTTTTTATAGTAAAGAGATGCCAATCTCAAACGGTTGTTTGTTATTCCTCAGAAAACCATGGTCCTTGACATTCCTTTATTAAGATCCTGATTAGTCTGGTAAGGGATTTATATCCCTAAGTCCCAGGCCTTTACACCAGTTACCAGATGAACAACGATGCCATTGTGGAATCCGATTGCGAGAGAGATTTAGGAGTAATGATAAGTAGGAATCTGAAGCCAAGTAAACAATGTGTTTTTGCTCGGAACAATGCTAATAAAGTACTTGGGTTCATACAAAGGAGTGTTAGTTACAAGACTAGCGAGGTTATCTTAAAATTATATCAAGCGCTTGTGAGACCTCACCTGGATTAGGCAGTTCAGTTATGGTCACCGTATTACAGAATGGATATAGAATCCTTGGAAAGAATCCAGAGGATTTTGACAAGACCAATCCCGGGCATTAGGAACCTTGAGTACAGATACAGGTTAAAGCATCTTAATTTGCACTCCCTCGAGAGACGTAGAGTGAGGGGCGACATGATAGAGGTGTATAAATGGAAGTCAGGGTTAAACAAAGGGGACATTACAAAGGTACTCAAACTAACCAACCAGGAGCGAACTCGTAACAATGGTTTTAAATTAGACAAATCTAGATTTCGGCGTGAAATAGGTAAACACTGGTTTGGTAACAGAGTAGTGGATGAATGGAACAAGTTACCAAATATCATCATTATCTCGAATACGCTGGATAGCTTCAAATATAGGTTGGATGCTTATATGAGCAATAGGGGTTAGGTATAAACGGGATTGCCCAGTATGGGTCAATAGGCCCGCTGCAGTTTCCTCCATTCTTATGTTCTTATGTTCTTATTTCTTAGTATTGTTAAGGCATTTGTCTATGAAAGATTTAGGGTACCTAAGGTTCAAGCCAATATTATAGATATATTAATATTCCTCATCGATGAATTCCGGGCTGCAAATTCTCAAAACACGTAAAAACATTGATGAAAATACTGACTGTTTGACTCTATTATGATGGGCAAAATAATAATGAATGTATGAACACACTTTAGTAGGTTTCCTATAAATACTGAACTTAAAGGTGTTGCCTATTCTGTGGACCAGACTGTCTAGGAATGGCAATTTACAGGCATGCTCTAATTCCACAGTGAATTTGATCGAGGGGGCTAAGTTATTAAGTTGTGGCAGGAAAGCTTTTAGGTCGTCATTACATGGACAGAGAATTAATAGTTTCTTTTCAAAGAATTCCATATATAGGTTGCTTAATACTGGTGAGAGTGGATTACCCATTGCCATACCAAATTTTTTAGCATAATATTCTCCATTGAATTCAAATTTACAATCCTTAATACATAGTTTGTTGAGTTCGATGAAGTCGTCTTTCGAGACGGGCAATGAAATATTATCCAGGGAATCTATGAGGAACTCCAGTAAATCATCAACTGGGACCTTTGTAAAGAGTGATGTTACATCAAAACTGACCAGTTTAAAATCGTAATTAATGTGTACGTTATTGAGTTTATTAACCAGATCCATATTATTCTGAATATTAGAGTTAGAAATGTTGCCAACTAGGGAATTTTGTAAAGAAACTAACCATTTAGATAATTTACAAGAGATTGACCCAACTGAGCTGATGATTAAACCGTGCATGTATGGCAGTGGAAGGGACGTTGAAGTAAGATAACCACAAGGAAACAAGAAAACACAAAGTTCCCAAGCGCTTTCGTGGCCATGACAATACATACTGACTTCAGTAAAATTAATCCAGTAATTTTATCTAAGGTGGAAGGAACGAGTTTGTACTCACCCCTGAAGATGTGAATTGCACGAAAGCGCTTGGGAACTTCGTGTTTTCTTGTTACTAGTGGTTATCAGCATATACTTGGATCACGCGCACCTATAGTGATTTACTTGCATAATATATATATATATATATATATATATATATATATATATATATATATATATATATATATATATATATATATATATATATATATATATATATATATATATATATATATATATGAAATATTCATATAATTTCAAATGCCCCGCTATTAGCGATACTGAGCGTTCAAGCCCCGCCATTAGCGATACTGAGCGTTCAAGGTCGTCTGAGGGAAGAGAGCGCTCCCCTCACATAGTGGGAGTTTGTGGAACTAGGCCTATATGATATTAAATGTAATTTGCCGAATTAATAATGATGCGATTCATGAAGTTAAGGGACTATTATTGAATTTGAAATTATTATAGATTGTTTATCAGTCTGAATAATGTTACAGGTGTCCCAAGGATTTATTAGTTAGGCGGAAAATATGTCACGTAGGCCTAAGCTAGCGCCTTGGAGAGACGCGACGCTGGCTGGTCCTCAGTCACGGAGAGCATTCAGACAAACAAGACGTCCCTGCGCGTCCGTCACAGAAATAGTCACGTGGCCTAGTCACCTGTGCTGCGCTATTGCAGTATAACAAGTAAGTCTCATTCAATCTCAGACAGGGTTTAGATAGGGCAGTGATAAAGTAAACTAGAGCTAACAGTGAGTTCATTTCAGGGTTTCCGTCAGAACCCACTTGACCGGAGTTGACCGGAGTTTGACTGCGAGAGATTGACTGCCGTTTGAGACTGCCGTTGATGATTGAGGGTGGCGATTGTCGCCATTGGACCGATCAGTGTAGGCCTGTCACTGTTTAGCGGGGTATCAAAGGATCTCTTGAGGGAATCTAGCCGTCTGGGTGCCCAGCTGACGACGGGACGATCGTTGGGTCAGCAGCTCTCCTCTACCTCGGCTCACAACACCACATGTCTCGAGCAGCTTAGTGAAACCCTCTTGCTAACGGGAAGCTAAAGCTTCTCTCAACTGTACAAGGTCTGATTGGCTCACTCCCTTCCGCTTTATGGACGCACTGGGAGTACACTGAGGCTATCTGAGTAAATTAATGGTCACACACTGAGACCATGAGTCTAGGACTCTAGGAGATACCTAGAGGAACATTTTATCTCCCTTATTACGGGTGTATGTTGAGTTGGGTGGAGCATGGTTCACGAGTATTGGTGGACCCAGTAACATATTAATAATAGTGAATATATTTGGGGGTAGTTAATACCATTTCTCAATTACTGATATTATCTTGACGTGTGTAGTTTAATATTTCTTAAATAATTTTGATAGTATTGTTTTTTGAATGTTTGTGTCATTAAGTGGAACCAGAGTGATACTGTGATTTGATTCTTTTAATGCATCTAATTTTTCTTCATAATTCTGATCTCAGGTATAACCTTTGTTCCCCAGAGTAGTGGTTAAGTTAGGTTAGGAAGTGTGCATCTGTTGGGGTGATATAATTTTGTTGAGTGCCCTTAAGGCCTATTCATTGTAGGGTATTTAATTTCTTATTTTTTATTACCATTTCCTCAGTGACTGATATTATTTTGTTGAAAGCCCTTAAGGCCTATTCATTGTAGAGTATTTAATTTCTTATTTTTTATTACCATTTCCTCAGTGACTGATATTATTTTGTTGAAAGCCCTTAAGGCCTATTCATTGTAGAGTATTTAATTTCTTATTTTTTAATACCATTTCCTAAGTGACTGATATTATTTTGTGAAAGCCCTTAAGGCCTGTTTCATGTGTGCAAGCAACATTTCTTAATACTTCAAATTTATTGTTGCCTGAGTTTCTAATAATTTCTATATCATGTATAACTTTTATTCCCCAGAGTAGTGTTTTAAGTTCAAGTTAAGAGGTGCGCATATTGGTGTACCATTATTTGATTGTGTTTGTAGTGTTGGAGGGAATATAAGTGTCTAAATTTTACAGTGTGTCTCATTCATCCCAGTCACAGACGCTATCCTTCCACGGGTCACGGACAATTCATTTTGTTTAGTAGATTTAAGTGTTCTTGTGCTGGTTCGGGATTTTTCTCAAAGGGGCGCTTCCACTGCCATTACCATCTTATAATCTTTAATAAACCCCAAGTCCAGTAAATTCCGACCGGTTACATATATATATATATATATATATATATATATATATAATCAACCTCAACCCGCCAGGGTTCGAATCCTGGCGGGTTGAGGTGTTGATTGTATGTAGAAGTCCGCGTGTTTGTTGGGCTAATGAAATATATATATATATATATATATATATATATATATATATATATATATATATATATATATATATATATATATATATATATATATATATATATATATATATATATATATATATATATGCTGATAATCTCAAGGAAAAAATAAAACACGAAGTTCCCAAGCGCTTTCGTGTAATTCACATCTTCAGGGGTGAGTACAGACTAAGGAGAAATACATAACAAGGAATATATATACAGTAGAGGAGGGTGAGATCAAGTCCACAATGACTTGACATTGTGGACTTGATCTCACCCTCCTCTACTGTATATATATCAATGTTAATTGATTAGTTAGACATGAATGCCCGCAAGTGAAGCCATGTTGGGAATCATTGATCAACTTGTGCTTCTCCAGGTGATTTCGAATAGAATTTGAAATGATTGCTTCCAGTAATTTGTTTACAATTGATTGGTCGGTAGTTAGCGGATAGTGATCAATCTCCTTTCTTGAAAATCGGTATTACATTCGCTATCCTCCAGGATTCTGGTACTACACCTGTTTTTAAGGACATGTTAAACAACTTTGCTAAGGGCATACTAAGCTCTTCCTTACATTCCTGTAATACTCTGGCAAATATCTCATCGGGACCAGGTGACTTATTAGGCTTTAGTTTGTCTATTTGCTTACTAACATCGTTACTAGTCACTACTATCTCGCTTAATTTGTTTTCTTCACTATCTCTGAATAGAGTCTGTGCCTCGGGTATCATGTTTAAATTTTCGGTGGTGAAAACTGTTGAAAAATATTTATTCAAATTATTGCTCATTTCTCCGTCGTTATCAGTGAGGTCGCCGGTATCTGACCGTATTGGTCCAATCTTTTCTCGTGTTTTAGTTTGATACATTTGGTAGAATCCTTTGGGGTTTGTCTTCGCCTCCCTTGCTATCCTTACCTCATTATTCCTCTTGGCTTTCCTTATCTGGGTTTTAACCCTACTCGCCAATATCTTATAATAAGCCTGGAGGTAAATTTCGCCACGCTTTATCCTTCTACCTATATAGGTCCTGGATATGAGTGGTGTCAATTTCATTATAATCCCCATATAATACTAACTTGGCACATGGGTACCTAACTCTGAGGTGGTAATGTGATGATTGATAAGAGTGTCTCTGGAGGGTGAGCGAGGCGGATGGTATGCCACACAGATTATGACGGAAGCAGTGTGGCGCGGGTGGGCCCGTAGCACAACACGTACTCATAATGCTTCCACAACTGCTGGGACTTGAACATCCAGGCGTGACGGGTGTAGGTCATCTTGACAGAGGAGGGCAACGCCCCCTCTGCATCTATGTGAACGAAAGTGATGAAAGAGTTGATATCCCTCAATATGACACGTTTCGGGCACAATTTGCCAAGCCTCACATATGGCAACAATGCTCGCGGCGGCTGACCTGACTGTAGTTGCCAGCTCGTCAAACTTGTTAGCTTGGGAAGTGACGTTGGATAGCAGTAGAGACGGGAGATCATACTATATCCGTGGAACTTCAGTGTAATGGTGCGGTCTGTCAAGGGTGGGTTTCTCTGGTTTCCTAGTGGAGGTTACGGTCCTAATGGACTTATTCGTATGACGGCCCTGTCTATGGCTGCGCGTGGAATATGTTCAGTGACTTGAGTCGCGCGATAACACTGCTATCAGGATAACCGTTCCCGCGCTTTAGATGGTACAGAGTGCGCCTGGAGTAAGTGATTGGTGGCCATCTGTTGATATCTGTTGTGGGCGGACGGAAGTGTTTGTCCCCGGTGGCCATAAACTCACTGGCGGCACTTTGAGGGCCACTGACACTGGTAGACATCTGTTAATATTTGTCAGTCGTAAAGACCGTGGGTCCTTGTCCCTGGCGCTTGGGGTCGCCGACACAGTTTTCACGATATATGTAAACACCGCAGTGGTCCTTATCACTGGCACTTTGAAGGTGACTGATAAAGTGCCCACTGTCTGGCTTTTGCTTGGGATGCACTATCAGAGCACTGTATGATAATCACTTATTGCACTGATCACTTGAATGTTTTGCTGAGAAAGTCCCGGTGTAGTGAGGCTGGTAGGGCGTTGGGATATACCAGGGTGCAGGGCCAACCGGCTTGGCTCCACGCCAAAATCCCGGAGCCCCTATAGGGCATGTCTTGTCTCACTGGTGGTTGCAGGTGTGTGGCCACGTGGCCAGGACAGTAGCTTGGGGCGATGCAGGTGTGCTCCAGATTTCAGATTAGGTCAGTAGATGCCGTGAGGTGAGGTCAGGTAAAGGCGGGAGGTGAGGTCAGGTTAGAACATAAGAACATAAGAATGGAGGAAACTGCAGCGGGCCTATTGGCCCATACTAGGTAGTCCCGTTTACACCCAACCCCTATTGCTCATATGAGCATCCAACCTATGTTTGAAGCAATTCAGCGTATTCGAGTTAATGATGATATTTGGTAACTTGTTCCATTCATCCACTACTCTGTTTCCAAACCAGTGTTTACCTATTTCACGCCTAAATCTAAATTTGTCTAATTTAAAACCATTGTTACGAGTTCGCTCCTGGTTGGATAGTGTGAGTACCTTTTAATGTCACCTTTGTTTAGCCCTGCCTTCCATTTATACACCTCTATCATGTCGCCCCTCGCTCTACATCTGTCGAGGGAGTGCAAATTAAGATGCTTTAACCTGTCTCTGTACTCAAGGTTCCTAATGCCCGGGATTAGTCTTGCCATTCTCCTTTGAATTCTTTAAAAGGATTCTACATCCACTCTGTAATACGGTGACCAGAATTGAACTGCGTAATCCAAGTTAGGTCTCACAAGCGCAAGATATAGTCTTAAGATGACCTCGCTAGTCTTGTAACTAACACTCCTTTGTATGAACCCAAGTACTTTATTAGCCTTGTTTCGAGCAAAAACACATTGTTAACTTGGCTTAAGATTCAAACTTATTATTACTCCAAAATCTCTCTCGCAGTCGGTTTCTCAATAACATCGTTGTTCATCTGGTATCTGGTTTTCCTGTTTACATCTCCTATACTGAGTCGTGGCCAAGTTAATCTTCACGCTCGCCAATAAGGTCCCTGGATAACCAGAGGTAACAGCCCAGGAGACCCAACAACAGCTGATGACCAGGCGATAAGGTAATATAATCAGTCCACGCTGGGAAGTCTGGGAACGATCGATGGTGAAACCTCCACACCCAACTGTGAAAGTACCAATACACCACACGGCAGTGGGTGAGGTCCTAGGGCACCAAACCACACAGTGTCCCCAAAACACTGCGACGCCACGTAATGAATGAGTTACTACAACATCAGGTGAGGTCTCCCATAACACAACCTGTGAGCAAGATATTGCACCACGTGAGGTCCCTCCTAACTACACTGAACAAGTTATTGCATCATGTGATGTATTGAATTTTATTCTATTTTTCACAATAATTGTTTGATGCTATTACTGTATAACATTTTAGGTTTTAGGTTTGATGATAACATAAATTTTTCAAAAAATCACCCAATAAATGTTGCTATTTATCCATATATATATATATATATATATATATATATATATATATATATATATATATATATATATATATATATATATATATATATATATATATAAATATATATATATATATATAATCAACGACCTCACCAGCAAGGAATCGAACCCTCGACCTACTGGGTGGGACTAGGGCCACATGTTCAAAGTCCGTGTTATATGGACTATATATATATATATATATATATATATATATATATATATATATATATATATATATATATATATATATATATATATATATATATATATATATATGAAGAGATGTATGTGTGTGTGTGTGTGTGTGTGTGTGTGTAAAAGCTTGGAGATACATATAACATCGGAAATGATAAGGATTAGAATTTCAGCATCCGTTCCCGAGGCTAACTGCTCTCCATCATCAATGGTAAATTGAAATCTAATGCGCGCATCACCATGAAATTGGACCACTGATTAGTGTGGTATTGGAGGCAAAACGTTGAAAATGAAAACGATGGCGACGGATTGGAGAAACTGTCCCTGTTGCTTCTCTGTGTGACGTCCTCAGACACGAGTGCTTGTGAGAGTTTGTGGTAGTCATCAGCCAAGAGTCTCCTTTTTTCTTTATAATCTTCAGTTTTTAAATTTACTTAGAATATTTATCTGTAACTATTTCCAGTCTTCACCATAAACACGTTATTTGTTACAGAGGCAAAGATTTATTTTTAGTTTAGTTTAGTGTATTCAGCGCTCGCTTCCTGCGTTAAGGCTCGCTGGCTTGCGCTCAGGGCACCCTAGTTCACCCAGCTATAAATGCCTTACAACTGGGGAAGTGAGGTCGGTCGGGAGCAGTGTCGACCACGTTATAGTCTGGTGTATCGAAGGCTTCGTATACAGTGTGCTGTATCCAGCCTATGGGACCCACTTTCACTTTCGTGTGTGTGTGTGTGAGGAAGACATGATTGTTCTTCTACTCAAGAATGTGGTTCAAGTGACATTGTATAAATGAGTTAATCGAAAAATCTGTGTATTAGCAAACAAACTGAATATTTAATAATCACATATGTATTTAGTTTAAAACTGCTTACAATACCTTCAAATCCACTTCTGGGGTTTGCTAACATTTATACATATTTTGCGAATGGTATTGTCAAGAATTTGCATTTCTGGCAAATTTAAGGCTTCATATTTTTGGGACCTTCACAATTTCATGTGTGGTACTTTCACGGGTTTTCCGTGTGGTACTAATGCGATTTTTTTTTTTAAATAAGCGTGGCACTTTCTTGGCTTTACAAGTGTGGCACCGTCATATACGCCCCTGACAGGAGAGAGGATCGAGGTCTTACATAGGCAGTGGAATACAATATCTTTGGGCAATAGCTGCACTTATTGTGGCTTATGCTGGCCATTACCTTGACCATCTGCACCGCCACGTTGCTGCCGTATTGATTCCTTAAGACTAGATTGTCCTGATGTCCAAATTTTAGCGCCGTGGAGGAGGAATCGTGCGAGTGCTGCTGTTCTGATGAAGGCTGATACCAGCGAAATGTAGCGTAATGGTCGCCTAATGGTGCTAGGCTACCACGATGGTCATCTGAACAAGATCTTGTGAGTGCAGAAGATGCCACCATGATAGTCTCCTAATGGTACTGCGAGGCCAACATGATGGTCGTCTGAGGAGACTCGGGGGAGCTTGGTGGTGCAGTGATGACGGTATGATGGTCGCCTGAACACGGTCTGGTGAGTTTTCAAGGGGTCACCGGGTCCATGACAAAAATACCACAAGACATAAACCCCACCCCTACCGAACAAAAACCCCACCCCTACCGAACAAAAACCCCACCCCTACCGAACAAAAACCCCACCCCTACCGAACATTATGAAATGTAATTTATATGATAAAGGAATAAATTAAAACTATATAAGCATCAACATTTACCTCATGTCAAAAAATAAGACAAAATCTAATTGGAATTTTTATTAATTTTTTACAAATCCACTTTGACAATATCTCTTACTAAGACGATGAATGGTCCAAATGAAGTGTAGGTTATACTGGACTATAGTCATATCATAAGCGTATATTATGCCCAATGCCTCTGAGCATTTCCTCCAATGTCTTGAGGCCATCTCGGAAATCAACACAGAGATTTCTGAGTTGTTTTTTAAGGTATCTGGTTTCCCGTCCCACACGTCATTAAACAGACCTGAGAGACCAGAGATTGTGAGGTCACGGGTCCACTGAGGTCACAAAAAGTGAGGACAGTAATGATATTTGTAAGAAATTTTTAAAAACTTTAAATAAGTTGTTTTATTTTCTACCACGAGGTAAATATTGAGTCTTAAATGGAGTTTTAATTTATTTTTTTTTACCTTATAACCTACACTTCATACATGATCTTAGTAAGAGATACTATCAAAGTGGATTTTTAAAAAAATTATTGAAAACTTTAAATAAATTTTTTTTTATCATTTACTATGAAGCGATTTTGTCCGTTGTTGGTTTTGTCCGGTGAAATTTTTGTTCGGTAGGGGTGGGGCTTAAGTCCGGTGGGGTTTTTGTCCGTATCCCGAGGTCACCATGATGGTCGCCTAGGAGAGTAACGGGGGATGTGACCGACCACATAACATAAGAACATAAGAAACTAAGGAGTCTGCAATAGGCCGGTTGGCCTTTGCATGGCAGCTCTTGTCGAGAGTTTCTACCACTCTTTATCATCCATGAATCTATCTAGCCTCCTTTTAAAATTTTCCAGCGTTCCAGCACTTACTACAAAGTTGCTAAGCTTGTTCCACTCGTCCACCACCCTATTTGTGAACCAGTCCCTTCCTATCTCCCTCCTAAACCTAAACTTATCCAACTTAAATATGTTGCTACGAGTCCTATCCTGCTCGGATATTATAACAACTTTATCTATATCGCCGTTATTGATTCCTTTCACCCTCTTAAATACTTCTATCATATCTCCCCGCACTCTTCGTCTTCTAGGGAATGCAAGTTTAGTATTTTAACCTATCTTGATAGGAAAGGTTTCTAAGTCCCGGAATCATTTTCGTCATTCTTCGCTGCACCGACTCCAGTGAATTGATATCCATTCTATAATAAGGGCACCAGAACTGAACCACATAATCGAGGTGCGGCCTGACTAGCGCAAGATATAGTTGCATTAAGACCTCTGCACTCTTATTACTTACAAGTCTAGATATAAAACCTAATGCTCTGTTTGCCTTATTTCGAACATTAACACACTGTTTTCTAAGCCGTAAGTCCGGGCATACAATTACCCCTAAGTTTCTTTCATAAGTCGACTTCTCTAGGTTGATGTTGTTAAGGCTGTATACATTGACAGTATTTGTTCTTCCAATATTAAGTAAGGTGCACTTGCTGGTGTTGAATTTCATTAGCCAGTTTTCTGACCTCTCCTGCAGTTTATTTAAATCCTCCTGTAGTGCATTTGCATCCTGCCCTGAATTAATCTGCCGCCCTATTTTGGTGTCATCGGCAAACTAGCTTAAGTCACTGCTGATCCCAGTATCTAGATCGTTTATGTAGATTATGAACAAGAGTGGGCCCAGTATTGATCCCTCGGGAACCCCACTGGTTACACAGCCCCACTCAGATTTAACGACATCAGCGCTGACCCTCTGTGTTCCATTGGTGAGCCATGATTTTATCCAATTTAAAACTTTCCCCTCGATACCATGAGCCTTAACTTTTCTGAGAAGCCTATCATGCGGTACTCTGCTAAACGCTTTGCTAAAGTCTAAGTAAATAACATCGTAATTTACGTCATTATCTACTACCTCGAAGACTTTCCTAAAAAACGTCAGCAGATTTGTTAGACAAGATTTTTGCTTTGTAAACCCATGTTGAGAGTCGTAAATTAATTTGCTTTTCTCTAAATGCATTCGGATGCTATTTGCTATAATTGATTCAAGAAATTTCCCCACTACTGACGTCAAGCTAATCTGTCGGTAATTTGACGCTCATGCTCTGTCTCCCTTTTTGAATATGGGTACTACATTTGCCTGTTTCCACAAGTCTGGCACAACTCCCGTGTCTAATGATTTACGAGGGATCTGCTAATCTGTTCCTTTCACTCTTTCAAAACTCGAGGGAAAATTTCATCCGACGGTGGGGATTTTGTCTTCTTTAATTTATTTATCTTCTTAAGAACATCCTCTTTTCTGATAGTGATTTTCTTTAATTTCTCTTCTTCATTGCCCCTAAATATCAGTTCCACCTCTGGAACTCCCTCGTGAATTTCTTCTGTGAAAACTGATAAAAAGTAGCTGTTTAATGCTTTGCTTATTTCCTCACTGTCATCGATCACTTCCCCTCTCCCTGACTTTAAAGGCCCCACTTTGTCCTTAACCTTTGTCCTATATACCTGGAAAAATCCCTTGGAATTCGCCTTGGATTCTCTTGCTATCCTGATTTCATAGTCCTTCTTTGCTTTCCTTACATTTTTCTTAACATTCCTAGATAGTTCATTATACCTATTTCGGAGCTGTCCTCCCCTCCTTTTAATTTCTTATAAATTCCTTTCTTTGACCTAATTTTTCTGTTTGGTATATTTTGTTCTTGTGCTTTACGTAGTATAAGAGTGAATATATTATAGTCATGATCAATTGTTGTGTCTCCTGTCACCTCACCCGTACCTACTCGGAACTGACCTGACTGTTCCCAGGCGAACTCACCTAGGTACTTCTTAACACCTGATAATCCGCCAATCGAAAGTTTGGGACTCTGATCATATTGTCATTGTTTTTCGTTTCCCAGTTTAGGGTGAACCTGATTTCTCTGTGATCACTGTTCCCTAGTTCTTCCTCTATTGTGATATCTCTGATAATATTTTCTTTATTTGTTAATACTAGGTCTAATATATTGTTACCTCTAGTAGGTTCTGTAATTAGATGTTTCAAAAAATTGCCCTGCACTGCGTCTAGGAAGTCTTCACATCCGTAGTCACCAACAATGTTGTCCCAGTCAATATTTCTGAACTTGAAATCCCCCATAATGCACAGGTTGTTGTAATTTGCTGCTCTACTCATTTACTGCCATATGGGCTGAGCTGCTTCTTTCCCAAGACTTGGGGACCTGTAAATCACTCCCATAATTAGTTTTTCTCTTCCTTCTGCAATTTCTACCCATACAGTCTCGGTTTCTATTTTACCCTTTAGTGAATTATTAATACAATATTTTAATGTGTCCCTGACGAAGAGTGCGACCCCTCCATCCTTCGTACCTTCCCTGCCAGTCTGAAAAAGGTTGTACCCTTCTATGTGGTACTCTGATAAAAAGTTCTTGCTCGCCAGATTCATCGAAGTTTCGGTGATTGCTATGACGTCTACATTCTCGGTACAAACAACCGCTCTCAGCAAGTCTATTTTATTTCTAACGCTCCTTCTGTTTGTATAGTATACATTTAAACCTACCCTTCCCTGGTCCTGTTTTACCCCTTGTCCTGAGTAACCAATTTTACTCCCCTGGACCTGCTTGTTTTTTTACTCCCACTTACCCCGACTTCTCTCTACTGGCGAACCCCCCCCCCTTGGAGTGACAATTTCACGCTCCAGGGATGCAGACAACGTCTTTACCCCCGCGCGAGACAAATGTACTCCGTCACGACTGTACAGTGAGTCATTGCCACAGAATGGTTGCCAGTTATCAATAAATGCCCAACCATTGCTTGCACAATGTTTTTCCAGTCGGCAATTTATAGCAATTGCCCTGGACAGCCATTCACCACCAACTCCTCTATCTCTAACCTTCCCTAGCGCCTCCCTATACCTCTTGATAAGTTCCTCACTCCTAACTTTTCCTATGTCGTTACCTCCTACGTTATAACTACTACTGGCTTGGTACCCTCCCCTGATAAAACCCTCTCTATCCTCTCAGCTACATGCCCTATCCCAGCCCCAGGAAAACACACCCTAGACCCACGTTTCCTATCTCTTGCACAAAAAATCCTATCTAAGAACCTCACCTGGCTGTCCCCAACTACTACGACCTTACCACTGGGCAGGGGCTTACCATTATGCTTCAGTGACTAAATGGACATATCATGAAGGGCTGCCCAGGGTCAGAGGAGCTCCTGAGAGACGATCTTGTAGGGGAAGTTAAAGGAGGTTTGATATTTGCGCCGAGGGTGGAGAGGAATCACTTATATAAGGGAGGTGCGGTCAAGAGATGTTGTGCTCCCATTAAAAGACTTAGAACACACTTGTTGGCTGTTTTTTTTTTTTTAATGAGGTTGAGAACATAAGAATGGAGAAAACTGGAGCGGGCCTATTGGCCCATACTGGGCAGTCCCATTCACTCCCAACCCATTTTGCCCATATATCCATCCAACCTATGTTTGAAGCTATCCAGCGTATTCGAGTTAATAATGATGTTTGGTAACTTGTTCCATTCATCCACTACTCTACTTTCAAACCAATGTTTACCTATTTCGCGCCTAAATCTAAATTTGTCTAATTTAAAACCATTGTTGCGAGTTCGCGTCTGGTTGGATAGTTTGAGTACCTTTGTAAATGTCCCCTTTGTTTGGCCCTGACTTCCATTTTAACACCTCTATCATATCGCCCCTCACTCTACGTCTCTCGAGGGAGTACAAACTAAGATGCTTTAACCTGTCTCTGTACTCAAGGATCCTAATGCCCGGGATTAGTCTTGTCATTCGCCTCTGAATTATTTCCAGTGATTCTATATCCATTCTCTAATACGGTGACCAGAATTGAACTGCGTAACCCAAGTGAGGTATCACAAACGCAAGGTATAGTTTTAGGATGACCTCTCTAGTCTTAAAACTAACACTCCTTTGTATTTACCCAAGTACTTTATTAGCCTTGTTTCGAGCTAATACACGTTGTTTACTTGGCTTAAGATTCCTATTTATCATTACTCCTAAATCTTTCTCACATTCGAATTTCTCTATGGCATCGTTGTTTATCTGATATCTGGTTTCACTGTTTACATCTCCTAGACTAAGTACTTTACATTTGTCCACATTGAATTTCATCTGCCATTTTTTAGATCTTCCTGTAGTTTTGCGGAGCCCTCGTCAGATTTAATTACACGCCCAATTTTAGTGTCATCAGCAAATTTACTTATGTTGCTCTCTACGCCGATGTCTATGTCGTTTATATACAGTATGTGGGATCTTCAGTGGACTCAGACGATGATTCTTGCATTCACGTAATAGAGTTGCCAGAAGGTTCATTTGTGTTATTGTAATCGTGATGTTATAGTCCTGTGAATGATCATCTTAATAATTAATTACTTTGTAGTAAAAAAATTGATGAATAATTATTGAATATATGTTGAGAGGCAGACTAAAATAAGCTACAATTTTGAGGACTAGTGGAGTTGAATGAGGATATGAGAAATTTAGTTTTTTTTTAATATTATGAAGATACGAGCTATACTTAATCTTATATTATGATTCTTTTTCTCAGGATAAAATTCTGGCTCAAAACGTATTGTGCATTACAAGAACATTATCTTTAACGCAAAAATTATGTCGTTGTTGTAGCTTCAATATAAACCTATTGGACATCCAAACATTGCCAACACTTTCTGCTATACACTGAAAAAAATTAATAGACTAACCTCAAATTCGCCTTAGTTTTTGGAAATTACACAATTTTCTTTTTATATATGATTCCTTCAAAATGTAGTGACACAAAAGTAAAATTCCTCACACATTTCTTGCCCTCTCCTGCCGTCCACTCGGAGGAGAACGTGTCCTGTCCCAATCTGAATGAAAGCCTTGCAAGAGCACCTTACTATCAAGCCTGATGTCCTTAATCACTGGTTAAATATAACTTACTCTTGACAGAAGCATTTTTTATTTAATCTAACGCATAAAAATACAGAGTCAGACTCACACACACACACAAATACATACACAGTGGCAGCTGGCAGAGTGTTCTAGAGTCGCCTCATCTTATAATGTCTTCACATACATAAAGAACCTTTATTCAAGACATCCTCAGTTGCCTCTGAGGATGTCTTGAATAAAGACGAAAGCTAAGGTGCTCCATTGTTTCCCTTTCCCCTGTGTGATTTTATCAAGATTTATCTTATCCACATTTTCATTGTGGATCTACATGAAATATATATATATATATATATATATATATATATATATATATATATATATATATATATATATATATATATATATATATATATATATATATATATACTATACAGAAAGCTCGGATCAAATAACCATGACCCCAAATGAATAAATAACTATTTATAGAATAGTCTGACAAAGGGAGGCTATAGTAATAAAACGTGGTGAATTTTACCTCCGAGATTATTATAAATTAGTGGCCTGTGGGGTTAAGACCGAGATAAGAAAAGCAAAGAGAAATAATGAACTGAATGAAATGAGGGAGGCGAAGTCAAACCCCAAGGGAATCTTAACAATATATCAAACTAAAACCCGAGAAACGATTTGACCAATACAATAAGATACCGGCGAGCTAACGGATAACGACGGATAAATAAGCAATAATGTGAACAGATATTTTTCAACAGTTTTCACTTCCAAAAATTTAAACATGATTAAACGAGATAGTAATGACTAGCAACGACGTAAAAAAAAAATAGACAAACTGAAGCCTAATAAGTCACCAGGTCCAGATGAGATATTTGCCTAAGTATTAAAAGGAATAAGGAAGTGCTTAGTATGCCCTTAGCAAATCTATTTAACATGTCATTAAAAAAGGTTGTAGTACCAGAATCATAAAGGATAGTAAATGTGATACCAATTTTCAAGAAGGGAGATAGATCTCTATTTTTTAAGTACCATCCAATCAGTTTAACATCAATCGTAAGAAAATTACTGGAAGCAATAATTTCAAACTCTATTCGAAATCACTCGGAAAAGCACAAGTTTATCAATAATTCCCAACGTGGCTTCACAAGTGGACGTTTATGTCTGACATATCTATTAAAAAAAATTTCCGCCGTTTTTGAATTTGTGAATGACGGATACGATTATGTGGTACAGGTATACATCGACTTTAGCAAAACCTTCGAGAGAGTCACAACAAAAGACTAATAGGAAAAGTGGAGCCTCATGGAATTGGAGGAGATATTCTGAAATGGATTAGGGCGTGGTTACAGTATAGGGAATAGCGAGTAAGCATTAACGGCGCTAAATCCGATTGGGGTAACATCACTAGTGGAGTACCCCAAGGCTCAGTACTTGGACCATTATTATATATTATATACATAAACAACATAGATATAGGCCTAGACAGCATCATAAGTAAATTCGCTGATGACACTAAAATAGGGCATGTAATTTAATGACAGCGACTGCGCAAAACTATAGGAAGTTCTAAACAAATTTTTCGCAAGGTCTGAAAAATGGCAGATGAAATTTAATATGGACAAATATAAATTACTTAATTTAGGAGATGTAAACAGAGAAACCAGATATCAGATGAATAACGTTGTTATAGAGATTCCGACTGTGAGAAAGATTTAGGAGTAATGATAAGTAGGAATCTTAAACTAAGACAACAATGTGTAGTTGCTCGAAACAAGGCTAACAAAGAACTTGGGTTCATACAAAGGAGTGTTAGTTAAAAGACCAGCCAGGTTATCCTAAAACTATATGTTGTGTGTGTGACTCCGAGTCCTCACTTGGATTCAGATAGAGAAATAAACTATAACAATGAAGTATCTTACTGATTTTCACTATTATGATATCCTTATTATCAATATTATTGTTATTATTATCCTTATCACTGTCATACCCCAGCCATATGACATAAAAAAATGGTGTTCCACACGAAATTAAGTAATTACGCTCTGGTAAAGGAATTATGATGTGTGTACAGACAATTAGCTCTCATCTGTGTATGAGACAGTTGTAGATAATGAGGTAAATTGTGGATACTTGTTGATGTGCCTTTATGTTCCTCTCCTTCCCTCCCGCACACCTCACTGGGCCACTGGCAACCTCTGAATGTCTTATTGTAGTACTTCAGTGAGCCGGTGACAGCCTCTTGATGTCTCATTGTAGAGCTCATTGGACCACGAGCAGCCTCTTGATGCATTATTGTTCATCATATTCAAGAAGTAATCCCAGATACAAATATCCAGCCACCTTCCAATTCATCTAACTCATATCTCTTCATCTTGTCCGCCGATTTATTCTCGTTACCTGCTGTGCATCTCAGATTTTGCGCTCACATTACCCCAGCACAGCCTCTCCTTCGTCTTGCCTAAGGTGGCCGAGCGTAGCTATGACCTGAACCATTTTATTGTGGTGGGAAACTTATATGGCGGGGCAATAACGTAGCTCCAAGGTCTTCCGGTCAGAGTTATGTTATTGTGAACTAAATTTTGTGACCAAACCATAAAGGGGAGTGTCTTATTTATTTTTTATTTCCGGGTGTTCCTGTGTGTTGATAGTTAGCGAGTGAAAGTGTGCCGTAGAGTAATGACCTCCTGGCTCCAAATTAGAGTTCCTCACGAAGGCGGTGATAATCTTTTGAGTGTAATTTTTACTCAGGATTTTGCATCTCTTCCCTCCTTCTTCTTCACCTTAATCATCTTTCAATACCTAATCCTCTTCCTCCTCCTCCTCCTCCTCCTCCTCCTCCTCCCATTTCTTAATCCTCTTCATCCTCATCGTTTTTCTATTTCTTATTTCGCTTCAACTTCTTCTTACTCTTCTTACTAATATTTTTGTTCTGGTATTCTAGTCATTCATTCTTCACTGTCACTTCAATGATTTCTCTAGTTTCCCTCTTTATCCTTTCTTCCTCTGTATTTCCTCTCTTTTCTGTGTCATCATCCATTCTTCCATCTCGTCTACGTCACCCATAATCTTCCTCCCATCTCTCTTTTTCTCTCTCTCTTTCCTATATTTAATATTTATCTTTAGATTTTTCTTTCCTCTTACTCCTAACTTATTTTTATTCTTCTTTTTCTTCACATTGATCATCATTTGTTTTCTCTCCCTTTCTCTCACGAATCAAGAAATGGACAAATGCAGGTATATGTGCTATTATTCCTTCTCCTTCATTATTAGTACTGTCTGTTGTTCTTCTTTTGTCTCACTTCTACTTTTTCCTTTACGTTACACTTAAGTTTCATTTCCATCCTTCATACTTACTTGTGGATGTTTTTTTTTTCTTTCATCAGTTTTTCATTTTCTCCTTCCTCACGATCCCAACAAAAATTGACAAGTGTGGTAGATATAAGGAACCTTTTCTTGTGTGTATTTTTTTTCAATTATCATAATATTTTTTTCTTCTTCATTCTCAGCACTTTTCTTCCTCTTCTTCCTTCATATTTCTTGCTTTCACTTTCTTCACACTCTATCTTCCTCTCGTTGCTTCCTTCTTTGTTTTAGAAATAGTGAGTGCAATAGCCAGGAAGGAGAGAGATAGCCTTTACTAGTGGATGCAGTACCCGATGGAGAGAGGGGGACACGGGTATTCCATTATGGAAATGCAAGACAACGTCGGGAGGATCAATGCACCAACCACCACCCAAGACTATTACCAAAAACTATTAAAGGTAGAAGTTAAGATGTAACAATGGATGAATTATACCTAAGAGAGAGAGAGAGAGAGAGAGAGAGAGAGAGAGAGAGAGAGAGAGAGAGAGAGAGAGTTATACATGAAATTCACA
The DNA here is from genome assembly GCF_018991925.1 of Homarus americanus. Lineage (NCBI taxonomy): Eukaryota > Metazoa > Arthropoda > Malacostraca > Decapoda > Nephropidae > Homarus > Homarus americanus. Next base: position 65,795 of record NW_024739192.1, on the reverse strand, counting down.
AGTCAGATCCAACAAACGAGAGGACATAATAAAAAATGAAAGTAACCAAGGGCAATACACACACACACACACACAAAGAAGTGAAGAGAGAAAACGTTTAATAGCTGAAAGTTTCAAGCAGGGACCCAACAAAGAGGTGGTGAAGGAAGAAGGGAGTGAACTCGTGCAAGTAATAAGTCATGCTCGACAAAATGAAAAGAAATGGAGGAGAGAGGGGATAAAGGAAGAGAGAGAGAGGAGGTAGAGGGAAGATAGGGAGGGGAGTGAGTGGAGCGATAGGAGAGGAGGTAGGAGGGAGAGACGTTACACCTGAAAACCTCCTCCCTGGAGAACAATTTCGCCCTGGGGAGCCTAAACCACCGGGTTATGGACCATTCTTTAAAACGATTCCTGCAAACCACAGCGCTTGGGCTGGGATATACACAACAGTCCTTGAATAATTCATAACCAAAGCTTTGAGGCGGTATTGTTTGAAAGGAGGGAAGCAGGAGTCTTGGGTGGAAAAATTGAATTTGCGCCATCTGCGTCCAGCCATTGGAATGTAACACAATATGGAGTAAAGCAGAAGTAAGACACTCTGCTAGTGTGTGTAATAATAATAATAATAATAATAATAATAATAATAATAATAATAATAATAATAATAATAATAATAATAATAATAATAATAATAATAATAATAATAATAATAATAATAATAATAATAATAATAATAATAATAATAATAATAATAATAATAATAATAATAATAATAATAATTAACGTTTTATTGAAAAAGTTCTGCAGCCCGAAGGCTGAAAATATACATTGGACATAAATGACTTATTACATATTGGTGGTTTAACAAAAGCCTTCATTAGAAAAAGGTAAAGGAACATACACGGAACATACAGATTAATGTAAGTGTTGAACAGCAAACACGTAGTGTAGTAACTTCCTCCCAGATGGTGTCAGGAGGGACCTCACGTGGTGTAGTAGTTCCCTCACAGTTGGTGTTATGAGGGACCTGACGGGCTGTAGTAATTCCCTCACAGACGGTGTTATGAGGGACCTGACGTGGTGTAGTAATTCCCGCACAGATGGTGTTAGGAGGGACTTCATGTGGTGCAGTAGTTCCCTCACAGATGGTGTTATGAGGGACCTGACGTGGTGTAGTAATTCCCGCACAGATGGTGTAATGAGAGACCTCACGTGGTGTAGTAATTCCCACACAGATGGTGTTAGGAGGGACCTCACGTGGTGTAGTAGTTCCCTCACAGATGGTGTTATGAGGGACCTCACGTGGTGTAGTAATTCCCTCACAGACGGTGATATGAGGGACCTCACATGGTGTAGTAATTCTCTCACAGATGGTGTTATGAGGGACCTGACGTGGTGTAGTAACTCCCTCACAGATGGTGTTATGAGGGACCTGACGTGGTGTAGTAGTTCCCTCACAGATGGTGTTATGAGGACCTCACGTGGTGTAGTAATTCCCTCACAGATGGTGTTATGAGGACCTCACGTGGTGTAGTAATTCCCTCACAGATGGTGTTATGAGGGACCTGACGTGGTGTAGTAGTTCCCTCACAGATGGTGTTATGAGGAACCTCACGTGGTGTAGTAATTCCCTCACAGATGGTGTTATGAGGGGCCTCACGTGGTGTAGTAATTCCCTCACAGATGGTGTTATGAGGGACCTGACGTGGTGTAGTAATTCTCTCACAGATGGTGTTATGAGGAACCTCACGTGGTGTAGTAATTCCCTCACAGATGGTGTTATATGAGTGAGGTGTGGTCCCAGGCCTTCCTATCGTTGGCGGATTAGCACATCGCTGGTTGTTGTTGGGTCTCACGGGCAGTTATCACTGGGTACCTGGGACCTCACTGTGTGAAGGTTAACTTGGGTAAGACTCAGCTGTTACTGTTGAGTTGTTCTCACTGACTTAAGCACTGTTCACCACTGTTCACCTCTGTTCAACACTGAATCCATTCCTTTACTAAATGAAATTGTAACTTTCTGGCGAGAACTTGTTGATATTCCGGTGGGGAGGAGGGTTCAGGGGAGGGAGTTGGTATGGGCCAACTTAACAGTTGATCTGGCTGCTCCCAGAGGAGCGTCAGGTACGTCTTGATGTGTGTGTGTGTGTGTGTGTGTGTGTGTGTATGTGTGTGTGTGTGTGTGTGTGTGCACAAGGTGGTGCAATGCGTCTAGTGTGGCAGCATTATGTTAGTGTTAAGGTACAAGCATTGTTTGCTTCCTCTCTCTTTCAGCTACCGCCGCTGGCTAGCCTTCGTGGCAAACAAGTAAGCAACTTGCATAAGACTTTCCTGCCAGTACACAGCCTATTCACCATCAAGACTCCTGATGTGCCTTCTTGTGGCAAAACGCGGTAACTAGGTGCCTTGTGGGCCCAGGCTAAACCAGCAGAGGATTTAGGAGCAGCAATAGGCCCCAGAGAGATGGCGCATATGCCCACTGGCATGTGGACACGTCCTGGTGCCTACAAACCACTGCCCTGCTGCCTTGCGGATTAGTCTTGGAAGGTATATGGCTATGGGAGTAAACCCCAAATGAAAAAACTGTGGTGGTGCCCCGCATCAGGCAGACATGTTTACAGAGCTCCAATAAGACACCCAGTGGCGGTATAGGCGGAAGAGGTAACCAACATGGGAACCCAACGATTATACCGGCAGACGAAGGCATTGCGTGATGGACAGGCTGCTAAAGCGAAATCCAACAAACTGGGCTATCGGCAGCAGTCCATTGCAACTCTCCCTCTCCCCAGTCATTGCAACACTTACACCACTGGATCAGGAAAAGGGAGAGCTAAGATGTGTGGTGCAGCCTGCGCAGCTGCCTCACCGCACAAATTAACTCATGTACAACCATTATCCAGCTCATCATACTTCTCAACTTCATCAAAACCCCTATATCCCCAAAAGTCCTAGGGCGACGGACGAGTGGCGACGGGTACAGGCAGAGATGACTGCCGGGAGTCTCTAGTCATAACTCTGCTCACCCCATATATGAAGGTGGCTAGAAAAAGTGCCATAAACCAACCTGACTGGGTAACTGCACCCAGTAAGGTCATCATTATGTGGGCGAATAGACAATAATAAATGCAGATCAAAACAAAAACAAACTATACAACCTCTTATGGTCACTGCATGGAATGTCAGGACCCTTCTGGATACTGGCACAAATGAGCGACCTGAAAAAAAACCGCCCTTGTGGCAAAAGAGCTGGCTAGGTATAGCATCGACATATCAGCCATTAGTGAGTCCCGGCTACCAAACGAGGGTCGAGTCACAGAACGGGGATCTGGCTATACCTTCTTCTGGAAGGGTAAGACTACTGTGGAGATAAACCGAATTTATGTAGTTGGCTTTGCCCTCCGACAATACATCCTACACAAGTTAACCGAAATGCCTGTTGGGATCAACGAGCGCCTCATGACTCTCGGATTACTTCCGAATCACGCATGTCGTGCATTCTTCATCAGTGCTTACGCCCTTACACTGGATGCAGGGGATGATTCAGATTTCAGATTTGCCCCCGAGGGGGCTAGTTTATTGGGCACCCCCTTACATCCTGTGCAAGGTGAAGCGCAGAAGCGTTTACAGCGCCCAACAGGGAAGTATGAAAAGTTCATACTTGCCTTTATGACTCGTACATTGAGGGCGTAAAAGCCTGAAGGGTCATAGGTTTTGTCAAGTTACATAAAGTGAGAGAATGATGAGAGTGTGGGGGGAAAGTTCCCGGTACATTTTATCTGTTTATGGCAAAGAGTGGCAGGTCCCTAATAATGTCAAATGCCAGGCCTGTGACTAGGAGGAGGGATATCTGGTCTGGGAGGGAAGAGGTGTTGGTAACGGCTGGGGACCTGTAGGAGGAGGTCATAGGGCAAGTGAGGATGTAGTGAGAGAGTGTGTGAGAGTCGGGTTGGCAACAAAGTTTACAAACAGTGCGGTGAGGCTCAGGGTTGCCAATGTACTCCCATAGGTACCTGTACCCTAGGCGCAGTCTCATGTATATATGCTGTTGAGATCGAGGCAGGGGATGACATCAAAGTGTCCTTTTACGCCGACCTTGAAAGAGTGCTAACCTCTATCCCTAGAGAAGATAAGGTTGTGCTCCTTGGTGACTTCAATGCCAAAGTTGGCAGAGATGCTGACATTTGGCAGGGAATCATAGGGAGATATGGACTAGGCAAGTGTAATCCTAACGGCCTACAGTTCGTCGGCAAGGTTGCTGCAAACAACCTCACTTTCACCAATACCTTGTTTAGGCAGGCTAACAAGTTCAAGGGTACGTGGCAACACCCACGATCCAAACACTGGCATCTCATTGAGTACATCATTGTCTATGAAAGAGATCGCCCATATGTCCTCGTCACCTGAGCCATTAAACAGATGAAAAATAACAGAGCCTCAGGGCCTGATGGAATCACAGCCGAGGTGTATAAAGCAGGAGGACCTCTGCTTACAATCCGTTTCCACTTTCTCCTGGAGAATATATGGGAAAAGGTGGGAATCCCCAAGCTCTTAAAGACGCCTATATCATCAATATTTAGAAGAACAAGGGAGACCGGTCAGATTGTGGCAACTACCGCAGGATGCCGCTGCTGTCTGTAGCTGGCAAGATTATTGCCCGAGTCCCCCTAAACAGACTTCTTCCTGAGGCGGGAAACTTCCTCCCAGAAACCCAGTGTGGCTTTAGACCATCACGTGGCACCACTGTTATAAACTTGGCCGCCCACCAGATACAGGAAAAGTGCAGAGAACAGTGTCATGAACTGTAAATGATCTTCATCGACCTAACCAAGGCCTTCGACTCGATCAAGAGGGAACACTTCTGGCGAACCCTCAGCAGTTTTTACTGCTGAGGGTTTTTCGTCACCCATTGTGAGGCAACTCCACGATGGCATGAATGGCAGTGTCCTGTACAATGGCACCCACTCTGAGTTCTTCCCCATCCAAATGGGGGTAAAACACGGATGGCTACTGGCACCAACTCTCTTTTCCATTTTCGTGGCTGCCTTCCTTACTCGTGAAAGTATCAATTTAGCTGGCGGGGTGGACATCGAGTACCGGATGAAGGGTCTTTTCAACATAAGATGACTATAGGCAGCAACAAAGGTGTCTGCAACATCCATTACTGAATTTCAGTATGCAGACGACCTCACCCATGTCGCTCACACTAAAAATGACCTACAGGAGATCCGGAACACCTACGCAGATGCTTATGGACGCTGAGGCCGTGAGATGAATGTACATAAAATTCATATTCTCTTTCAGTCTGCCCCTGGTTCAGCCATATCTCCACCTTCCACCTCCCACCTATCCACCACCACGGAAATCGATGAAGAGATTCAGATGTGCATTCGGATCAGATGTGCATATAAAGCCTTTGGCAGACTTCTTACCCGTGTCTTCAGCTGTAGTGAGCTGAAATTATCTACAAAGTTGCACGTATGTGGAGCAGAGGTCCTCCCAAACCTGCTATATGGCAACAAGACATAGGTCACATAGAGGAGGCACCTGAATGTACCTGAAAACGTTCACCAACGTAATCTACGTTCCATCCTCCGTGTTCGCTGGGAAGACAGTAGAACAAATGCCAGCATTCTCGTTAACACCAACTGTAGGAGTATTGAGGCTACCATTATCCATGAACAACTACGCTGAGCTGGCCATATTACCCACATGGACGACAGTAGACTGCCAAAGCGGCTACTTTACCGTCACCTAACGAATAGTTAACGTAACACTGGCGGGCAACTGAAAAGGTATATGGATAGTCTTAAGCTTCACCTGGTAAACGATTACTCCACACCATAACGCTAGGAGGAGCACCTTAACAGAAGGTGTCAATACTATCTAGTTAGCCCAACTACATTCCGCGGCACACAAGCACCAACGCCAGAAAGACGTAGCCTTCCACACGTAAGACATCTGTTGACGGCACTGCCGGAACCCGTATCGGCCTCTTTAGTCACCTCAGAACCCACCAACGAAGGTGAGATCCTTAATAACTTACATCATTGTATCATAGCTGGATGATCGTCCGACTCGATTGTGACTGACAGCAAAGTAGTAATAATTGTATGTGTGTGTGTGTGTGTGAAGAAAGCGGCTGCCAAGCGGAAACTTCGCAATCTAAAGAATGACTGGCTTAAAAATAAAGCACGTGAAATACAAAAAAAAAAAATTGCAGATCAGCACAAGATGCGTGAATTTTTCAATTTCATTAAAACATTTTATGGGCCAACCATTCGTGGCGCAGCCCCCCTCCGCTCATCTGACGGTAACTTCATATTTAAAGAAATGAGAGGCTTCCTTCAGCGCTGGACTGAGCACTACCATTCATTGCTCAACCGAAATACCGATGTACAGGTACTGACTACCCAGCAGGTCTCTCAGCATCCAGAGCTAACCCACCTCAGCTATCCTCCATCCTTGAATTAAGTAGCTACTGCCATCAAACAGATGAAAAATAACAAAGCCTCAGGGCCTGATGGATTCCCAACCGAGGTGTACAAAGCAGGAGGACCTCTGCTTACCAGCCGTCTCCACTCTCTCCTGAAGAATATGTGTGAAAAGGAGGAAATCCCCCAAGCTCTTAAAGATACCTCCATTGTCAATATTTATAAGAACAGGGGAGACCGGTCAGATTACGACAACTACCGTGGGATCTCGCTGCTCTCCGTCGCTGGCAAGATTATCGCCGAAGTCCTCCTAAACAGACTCCTTCCTGAGGCGGAAAACTTCTTCCCAGAATCTGAATGTGGTTTTAGACCATCACGTGGTACCACTGACATGATCTTTGGTGCCGGCCAGATACAGGGAAAGTGCAGAGAACAGCGTTGTGACCTGTACATGGCTTTCATCGACTTAACCAAGGCCTTCTACTCTGTCAACATGGAAGACATCTGGTGGACCCTCAGCCGTTTTGGTTGCCCGCCAAAATTCATCGTAATTGTGAAGCAACTCCACGATGGTATGAACGGCAGTGTCCTACACAACGGCACTCAATCTGAGTTCTTCCCCATTCAAACAGGGGTTAAACAAGGGTGTGTACTGGCACCAACTCTCTTTTTCATTTTCTTGGCTGCCTTCCTTACTTATGCCGGTGCCAATTTAGCCGACGAGGTGAACATCGAGTACTGGGGTCTTTTCAACGTAAGACGAATAAAGGTGTTGGCAGTTTCCATTACTGAACTTCAGTATGCAGACGACCTCAAATTTGTTGCTCACACTGAACACGACCTACATGAGATCCCTAACACCTACGCAGTTGCGTATGCACACTTCGGCCTTGAGGTGAATGTACGTAAGACTCAGAGTCTTAACTTGCCCCTTCTTCAGACACACCTCCACCATCCATCCAGCTTAACGGTACAACCCTCTCTAATGTCACTCACTTTCGGTATCTCGGCTCCCACCAGTCCACCACCGCAGACATTGATGAAGAGATTCAACATCGGATCCGATGTGCATCTCAAGCCTTTGGCAGACTCCGAAACCGTGTCATCAGCTGTAGGGAGCTGAAATTATCTACAAAGCTGCACGTATATCGAGTAGTGGTCCTCCCTACCCTGCAACATGGCAGTGAGACATGGGTTACATACAGGAGGCACCTCAAGGCACTTCAAAACTTTCACCAACGTATTCTACGTTCCATCCCCCGAGCTTGCTGGGAAGACAAGAGAACAAATGCCGGTATTCTTGCTGACACCACCTGTAGGAGCATCGAGGCTACCATTATCCATGAACAACTATGCTGGACTGGCCATGTTACCCGCATGGCCGACAGTAGACTGCCAAAGCAGCTACTTTACAGTCACCTAACGAATAGTAAACGCAATGCCGGAGGGCAATTGAAAAGGTAGAAGGAAAGTCTTAAGACAAACCTGAAAAAGTACCAAATCGACCCCCTCACCTGGGAGTCGATTACTCCATATCGTAACGCTTGGAGGAGCACCACACGAGAAGGTGTCAATACTTTCGAGTTGGCCCGACTGTAAACGGAGGCAAACAAGCGCCAAAGCCGGAAAGACTCTGCCACCGCCCCCCCCCCCCTGCACTAGATGTAACCCTCCACATGTGCAACGAATGTGGATGACCCTGTGGGTCCCGTATCGGCCTCTCTAGCTGAAAGTTACTAGTGTGCCTGAAGAATGCAGTGATGGCTAGGGAAACACTGAGTAACACTGAGTCCGTTTATTGTGGATGAGAGAAATACAAGTGGTGACCAGCGTGTGCCATGCACGGCTCACACAGTCAGACTGGGGCTGCCTTGCCATATGGCAGCCTCGGGGCAATGTTGCCACATAACACGTGCAGTGTTGCCACGTGATTATATATATAAATGCTACTCAGCACAGTAGCTTATGTACAGGGTTGCTACTCGGCACAGTAGCTTAGATACATAACCTACACTAGCCACCTCAAAACTCACCAACCTTGGTGACAAACTTAATAACTCATATCATAGCTGGATGAGCGTCATACTCGATTCCTTGTGACAGTAGAGCAGTGTGTGTGTGTGTGTGTGTGTGTGTGTGTGTGTGTGTGTGTATGTGTGTGTGTGTGTGTGTGTGAGTGAGAGCAGGAAAACAACTTTGTGTACTGTAAGTCTTACCCTGCCAATACAAAGCCTCTTCACCATCATTAATCCTGCTGTGCCTTCTTGTGACAATACACGGTAACTGGGTGCCTCGTTGGCCCTGACTAGAATAGCAGGGGATCTCGGAGCAGCTGTGGGCTCCAGAGAGACGGCGCATAGGCTCACTGGCATGTGTACACGTCCTGGCACCTAGCAACCACTGCCCCGCAGCCTTGCAGATTAACCTGGGCTACGGGAGTAAACCCCGTACGAAAAATCTGCGGTGGAGCCCTGCATCAGGCAGACATGCTTACAGAGCTCCAATTAGACCCCGACGGCGGCAAAGGCGGAAGAGGTGACCACCATGGGCACCTAACGACTACACCAGCAGATGAAGACGGACAGACCACTTTTTTTTTTTTTTTTAGGTGGGGAAAGGATAGAAGGTATGCTGGGGCTCAAGGCATAGCCAGACATGAAGGATAGAGAAACCACGACAGATAGACGTGGGTTGAAAAAACGTTTAATGAGTTAAACAGAGGGGGACGACACCCCTTGTTTTACATATTACAGAGTTTTTTGGCTAACTAAGATAACCTAGGATTTAGGATGAGGTTGCATAATGGTTATTTTAGTTGACAATGATTAGTTTGATTTTACAATTACCTGTTTATTAAAATCGTATTACTGTATTAGGTTATGGACTCACTAGATTGTGACTTGTTAAATGTGAGCTGATATCATCTAAGTTTTAATCGAAAGTGGATCGTTGTGGCGGACATAGAAGGGTCGCGGTTGGGTTGTTGGAGTGCGGGCAGACTCCGGGACACCAGGCGTGGAGTCGCCCTCCGTTGATGTCTTCCCCGCGTAGGTGGTCTGGGCTGTGAGGGTCGTCCAGGAGCTTGTCCCAAACCTTCTTCCCGAGGCGATGGAACCTGACGTTGAGGGCCTCTGTTTTATTTCTTAGGTGGATGGTTTCCACTGTTTCCTTTTAGAGTGACTCTTGGCCATTGGCTGACCCCAGACACTTGTTTTCGAAGCTCTGTAGTTGTTGTAATCTGGTTTTCCCCGTGTGTGACGAATGGTACTTGTGGGTACTCCAACACAGGCCTCACCAGCGCCTTGTACAGATGGACTTGTATCTTCTCAGGCATCATTTTTAAACGTTTTAATTTTGCGGTGGCGACTTTGGTTTTCTTTAGTCTGTCCTTCACATAGGAAATGATGCCCGTCCGAGAGATGATGAGGCCGAGCAACCTGCCTTGTTTAGAGTACTCAATCTCTTCGTCGTCGATCATCAATGGCGCCGGTTTGAATTTGGCTATGGGTATGACCTCGAATTTCGTTTTGTTTGTTTTATTTTCCTTTTGTTTTCATACTCCAAGATACCCTCTATTGCCCGAGCAGTGAGTCGCGCTATCCTTGCCGTGGACCTTCCTGGGCAGGTGACTATCTGTGTTACATCGTCGGTATACATGACGTACTCGCTGTCGACAATTGGGGCTGGCAGGTTAGCCGTGTAGAGCATTTAAAGGGTCAGTGAGAAACAAGAGCCCTGAGGCACGCCGCTCGAGAGTGATAATTCTTCTCCACAATGTTCTTGCATCTTGATTGTGGCTCTGCGGTCCGTAACGAAGTTGCACAGCAGGCGCGTCAGGTTTTCGGGTAGCCTCAGTTGTATGATCTTATACTGCAGCCCTGCGTGCCAAACTTTGTCAAACGCCTTACTGACGTCACTCGGCACTACTTTGCACTGCAGGAGGCCAGTCATAGCGTTGGCGATCTGCTCGTAGGTCTGGGCTATGACGGTGGATGTGCCTCGGTACTGGTGGAAGCCGAACTGGCTGGATTATGCACGTCTTCGTCCTCTAGATACATCCGGAACCGTTTTTTTCTTACAGTGTTAGCGCCAATTTAGCTGGAGTGGTGGACATTAAGTACCGGATGAAGGGTCTTTTCAACATAAGACGACTCCAGGCAGGAAAAAGGGTGTCGGCAGCTTACACTTGTCGCTTACACTGAACGCGACCTACAGGAGACCATGAACACCTTCGCATATGCGTCTGCACACCGGCCTTGAGATGAATGTACATAAGACTCAGATTCTCTTTCAACCTTCCCCTGGTTCAACCACACCTCCACCATCCATCCAGCTTAATGGTACTACCATCTCTAATGTTACCCACTTTCGGTATCTCGGCTCCCACCTGTCCACCACTGCCGACATCAATGAAGAGATTCACGCCACACCACCCCAGGACTCATTTAGTTTAAAACTCTGGTTGAAACACGACGACCCTCTTCAAGGGAAGATATTGTTTAATAATCCGGGCTTCAGCATCGGATCAGATGTGCATCTCAAGCCTTTGGCAGACTCCGAAACCGTGCCTTCAGCTGTAGGGAGCTGAAATTATATACAGTTGTTGTTGTTGTTGAGATTGTCGGACCGTAGTCCGACACGGGCCTTTGCCTAAAGGCGGCCCGTTTGGTGGTTCCGGCTGGAGCTCCTGGAGCAGCCAGACCGGATTGGGATTGGAGGTTGTCCTACCTGCAGATTTGGAAGGATACTGCAGGTTGCAAGTGTGAGCGGACCCCAGATCAGTGGACGCTTACCACCAACCTCCACTCTTGGACGTGGTCAGTTTCGGAGTGGCGCGCCCCCCGAACTGGGGCCCGCACTTGCTGGGAGAGGATACTTTCTAAGCTATCTGGGTGGTGGGTATCGTGTGATGACCCGGAGTAGGTGGTGAATGTGGTTTGTTTGGGCCTTTCGGGTTAGAGTGGCCGCTGGTGTGTGTGCTTTTTGGGAGAATTGGGTTCTGTTTCGGAGGCTATGTGTGACTTCGCAGTCGAGGAGATAGTGTTCAAGTGGGTTGGCTGCTGGCTCCTGACAGTAGGTGCATTCCATGACGTCATTTTCGATCATCTGCCAGGAGCACTTGTACCCTAGTCGTAGTCGATGAAGGCTGACTTGGGTTTGTCTTGGTGTTTTCTTGTCAGCGAAAGGTGGTTCCCCTTTTGTAGCCGCCAGGTACCATTTGGCTGATTGGGAACCAGCGTTGAATGCGTGAAGGAAGCTCTTTTTGATGTGGAGCTTGCTAGTCTTTCTAAGGTGATTCTTGATCTGTTGCACGCTTGCTGGAACTTGAATGTGTACGCTACTAGAACGTGTAGCTGCCTTGGCTGCTTCGTCTGCCACATCATTTCCTCCGATCCCTACATGACTGGGAATCCAGTGTAAGACAACTGGGCGGTTTTGTCTTTGGAATTCCTGTAGCTGTGCGAGGATCGACGTTATGATGTGGACGTTGTCTCTTGGTTGACTGTGTTGCAGCGCCTGCATGGCCGATTTCGAGTCCGTGTGAATTATGATGGACTTGTTGTGTTGTGTTGCAGCGTGTTGTAGGGCCTTTGAGATTGCTACCAGCTCTGTTTGTAAGGTGGAGCAGTCATTAGAAAGTCTCCATCGGAGGGTCTGACCTTGGGTGTAGAAGGCCGCTCCGAATGTATGATGTTTTGGATCCACCGAGCCGTCTGTGAAGTATGATGCTGCATCAGCTTGTGTCTCGGTTCCAGAGTTATTTTTTTGAGGTCCTCCTTCTGGAGGTTGGCTTTACTATCGCCTTGGTCGGTAATTTTGAATGTGGCTGGTGGAGGGCTCCATGGTGGAGGAACTACGTAACCATTGTCTCGTGTGTCCTGGTTGTTCTTGACGAGTGTTCCTGGTTGTTCTTGACGAGTGTTTCTGGTTGCAGGTGTCGGATGACCTCGCTTGCCTCGTGCGATCGGGTAGCCCCTCGCACTCTGTGGTCGAGGTGGAGGGAGGCACTGATTCGAATTTTGGCAGCTGTGGGCTTATCTGATCTACAGATTTTGGCGAGGAGACCGGCTGTCACCTGCTTGACTCGTACTGCCAGGGGTGGTAGTTCAGTTTCCATTTGCAAATTGCAAATTCTGGTCCACATGGGTGCTCCGAGCGTGGTCCTGAGAGCATTATTTTGGTTGACTTCTAGCTTAGCTATTTGGTCTTCTCTCAGTCCAATGAGTGCTGGAGCACTGTAATCTACCAGCGATCTGATGGCGGCCGTGTAGTAGGCTTTGAGCACATGAAGGTTTGCTCCTGCGGTTGTGCTGGTGAGCGACCTCATTATATTGTGTCTGCTCTTCGTCCTGTGCCTGAGATACTCGAGTTGCGGCTTGAAAGTGAGTTTCTGGTCAAACCAGATTCCAAGACACTGGTGGGTGTTGGTCCAGACTACCGGCGTGTTTTGTATGGAGAGCATCTTGTCTGGTGTGTCTGTGCAGATGGCCATCGCTTTCGACTTGGCTGGATTTACCTTGAGTTCAAGTCTGTTGCACGCCTCTTCTATAAGTTGGAGTGCGTGTTGCGTGTTGGCTAGTCTGTTTGATCCTCTTACTATAAGCTGTAAGTCGTCTGCATAGCATAGGAGCTTGGCTGTTTGTCTGAAAGGAAGTTTGACAAGATTTTCCATCAGGACATTGAACAGCATTGGACTAAGTATGCCTCCTTGTGGGGTTCCGTTTCCGTGGACCCTGTAGCTTGAGGTTGCTCCCTGAAAGCGTACTCTTGCTTCTCTCTGTGTGAGGTAGTTCTGGATCCACCCCAGCAACCTTCCGTTGACGCCTTTTTCAGCGAGCGTCGTTGTAATGGCCAGTGGATTTGCTAGTTCGAAGGCCTTCTCCAGGTCGAGGAAGACCACCAGAGCTGGTTTGTAGTCCACTGTGCTGAGTATCTCGGCGATGTTGTTGCCTGTGCCGGTGTTCTTGGTGTAAGCAAAAATGTGAGGGTGTGGGCTGCCTACTTTCCACTTGAGTCGATTGAGAGCCATTCTTTCTCCTGTCTTCGCTATGCAGCTGAGAAGGGAGATGGGCCTCAGTTTGTCTGGTTCTCTGGGCTTCGGAATGGGCTGTATATCTGCCTTCTTCCATTCCGGTGGGAGTCTTTGTGCTGTCCACGAAGCATTGATGACTTGTAGCAGAGCCTCGTGTCAGGCTTTACCGGCATGGGAAAGCATGGAGTAGGTTATCCTGTCGGCCCCTGGTGCTGTGTCCTTGCTTCGTTTCATCGACTTCTGGAGTTCTTGCTGGTTGAAAGGTCTGTCGGTATCATCTTCACTGTTGCAGGCGTCTTCGATCATCTGGAGTCTGACCTGTCGCAGACGCCGTTGTGTCTCCTCCGCCTGTCTCGGGAGGTTTTTCGTTGCTGCTCGGTCAGAGAACAGTTTTGCAAGTCTCTCGGCTTCCTCTTCTGGGTTGGGATGGGTTGGTGGTGGTGGTGTTGCCTTCCCAGATGCCCTTCGGATCTGGGCCCACATCTTGCCAAGGGAGGTGTGCTCGTTCAGTTCGGAGCACCACTTGAGCCAGCTTACGTTTTTTATTTCTTCCTTCTCTTCCCTGGTATCCTTAACTATGACTTGCAGGAGATGTCTGTTTGTTTCCGTGGGATGTCTCCTGTAGTTTCTTCGGGCCATGTTCACTCTGTGGTTGAGTTCTTTCACCCTGGGACAGTAGTACCAGTAATCATTGTACTGTCTTGATGTGAGTTTTGTTTTTGGGATAGCCTCTTCTGCCGCTTGGTGAAACGCCTCGACCAATTGTTGGTGGAGGGTTGTCTCGTCCACGGGTGCTGCGCCGGCCGGCTGTGATTTTTCGCGCCACTTAGCCAGGTGTTTCTTAAAGAGTCCCCAGTCTGCCTTTTGGGTATTGTATCTCCATCTCGGCGGGGGTGGAGTGGGGAGTTTGTTCACCTTCAGCGTTGTTAGGGTGGCGAAGTGGTCGCTGGTCAGCGTGGGGTGTAGCTGCCAGGAGGCCGAAGGCTGTAGTGCACTGGAGACGAAGGTTAGATCTAGCCTTCCTCCCCTAGTGTGGGTGGGCTCTCCGGTGTTCAGAAGGCAGATCTCGGGTGTGTCTTGAAAGGTGGTGTATAGGTGTAGGCCGTCTTCATTTGTGGGGCTTACCGAGCTTAGGAAGGGATGATGTGCGTTGAAATCCCCTCCTATGAGTGTGGCGTGGTCAGCGGCCGAAGCGAATAATTGTCACCTCGATGTTTTCCCCACATGGAAATTGCTGCGTGACCTCGGAGGAGGGTATGATTGACTTGACCAAGATCATACATCCTCTTGTTGACGCCTGCGTGAAATGTCTCCTTTATGTCTTGTAACCACTGAATTTGAAACAGTGGTGTTCTTGTAGAAGTGTTTCTTGTAGCAGTATGATGTCAAGCTTGTCCTTGGCTGCTGCTTCTTGCAGGAGGTGTTTCTTATTTTTGATGCCCTGAGCATTCCATGTAAGGATGTTCAGGGTGCTGATGTTTTCCACCACTGTTTCATCGGGGACTTCTGGTGGTCCTCGATGGAAATGTTCAAGTCCGATTCCGACTGGATTAGGTTCATATCTTCTTGTTCTGTGGTTTTTGCCTTCTGGGCCGTGGTTCGGTTCAGGGGAGTTGAAACGTCCAATTTCTTTCTGGGAGCTGTCGGTATCTTGGGTTCTCTGGTGGCTTTTTTCGGTGTAGAGTGTACCTCGGCTGTCACTCGTATGAGGACCGGCGTGGCGTCCTCCACTGAGGTGGCTGGAGCTGTGGCGGCTTGCCCGAGGACGCTCCCCATGAGTATTTGGAGCTGTGTGGGTTGGATCTTGTGGCCCAGTAGTCCGGCTAGGCCCTCCGCGGAGGTTGTCAGTACCTTGGCTAGGTCTGATACGTGTATCATTCCTTCTGGTGCCTTGGTGTGTGCTTGTTTTGTCTTTTTCGTGGTTGTCGTTGTCTGCTGCTTGGGTGGCTGAGGTGTGGCCGTAGTGAGGCCAGGAAACTGGGCTGCACTTTGGGTGTTGACTGGCTGAGGAGGTTGGCTTTGTTGTTTTGGCCTTTTGGTTCCCCACACGAAGGTACTTAGTGGGGCTGGTGTGCAGGCGGTGGGGGCCGGTCTTGCTGCTGGTCGGTTTGCCTGGACCCTCTTTGTCCTCTCGGAGCATCCAGGGTTCCAGGCGTGGTGTTTGCCCCCGCAGTTGGCACACTTGGGGGCAATTTTTTCTCCATTTTTCAACTTGGTGAGGCAGGAGTGTGTGCCGTGCTTCTGTGCGCAGATTGCGCAGATTTCCTTCTACGTGCACCTTGTCTGATGGTGCCCGTATTTCTGGCATCTGAAGCACCGCAGGGGCTCTGGGACGAAGGGCCTCACTTCGTAGATCCCCCAGGTTTTGAGGTCTATGGTGCTGGGGGGTGAACCGTAGTGCGTTATGAGCACTTGTTTTGTGGTGGCCATCTTGTCGGACGGGGGAGAGCATCTCTCGGCTTTTAGGATCTTCGGGTGGTTCTCCAGGGGTTCGAGGGGTAGTTCCTTTGGGTACCGGAGGATTACCGACTTCATCAGTTTCTGGGCGGGGTCCAGCTTGGTTGATGCAACGGTGGTGGTGTTTTGCAGGTAAGTGTCGAGGGTGGTGGCGGAGTCCTTGTCTTTGGGGTGAACAATCATCTCCCCCTTTAGGTTGGGCCGCACTGAGAACTTGGCCAGTGGATTTAGTTTTTCCATCTCTGTGATGGCGGCATATGTCGTTTTTGTGTCCGTTTTCGAGATCCAGAATTTTGGCAATATCGTTGGAGGTGAGCTGGTGGTGGTGATGGGTGCCTTTTGGGCTGCTTGACGGCATTCGTTTCCCGAAAAAGCACGTCGGCGTTTTTTGTTTTCTACCTTCGCCCAGTTGTCGTCCTCAGTGGCGGTAGCAGTGGTGGTGGAGTTGTTGGAGGTGGTGGCAGTGTTCCTGCTTTTCAGGGCTTCGTTGAAGGCGCGTAACTGGTCCGCTTTCTTTGTGCGGAGCCTGTCGTGGTTCGGGTCGTCAGGTTGGCGGTTCAGGCGGGGCTCGCGGTTAGGAGGGCGTACGCTCTCCATAACCTTTTTATTTTTTTTTTTTTTTTATTATCCTACCTATTCCGGTTGAGTAAGTAGCAGAGGAATTTCAGCACTCCCCACTGGCTGGTGGTCGTAGAGTGGTTCCTGAGCTTCTCTCCCGGAGCCCCGTTGGGGAAGCCTACTTCCTAGTGTATGTGACTGCTCACTTATAGACGTGAGCTAAGTGTGCCTATTGGGAAGGATAAGGATTGCTACCCTCTTTCCAGGTGGACCCGCACGATCACGGTTTTCCTGGAAAGACTCGGCTGGGATGGGTTTTGCTCCAACCCCCTTTCGTGTTCACAATCTCCTGGGAGGGAGGTGAACAGTTACAGGGGGGACCGCAGGACGAATACACTTTTTGAGGGTGCAGGTCCCTAGGCCAGAGCGAAAAAAGGAAAAATAGCAGTAGAAGGAAAAGAGCTCAAACCACGTCGGGAATATCGCGCTATAGCTGCTCTCCAGCTGGAGTGTGGGTCACTCACACCACCAGTGGGGAGGGCAAGCTAATGCTCGATAAACCGAAAACGCTCGTGAGTTGTTGTCGACGATGTCAGTGGTGGATGGTCCGGTCCGGGAAGATGGCCAACAATGGCACCAGAGAGAGGGCGGTCTTCACAGTTCCGGGTCCAGCAGGAGGTCTTGTTGAGAGGTCTTCTTAGTTCAGGAGCGATGTGTGAAGTGATTATATACAAAGTTACACGTATATCGAGCAGTGGTCCTCCCCACCCTGCTATATGGCAGTGAGACGTGGGTCACATACTGGAGGCACCTCAAGGCACTTAAAAACTTTCACCAACTTAGTTTACGTTCCATCCTCCGAGTTCACTGGGAAGACAAGAGAACAAATGCCAGTATTCTTGCTGACACCGACTGTAGAAACATCGAGGTTACCATTATTCATGAACAACTACGCTGGACTGGACATGTTACCCGCGTGGACGACAGTAGACTGCCAAAATTAGCTACTTTACAGTCACCTAACGAATAGTAAACGTAACGCTAGCGGGCAACTGAAAGGGTATAAGGATAGTCTTAAGACAAACCTGAAAAAAAAATGCCAAATCGAACCCCCCATCTGGGAGACGATTACTCCAGTCCGTAACGCTTGGATGATCACTACATATGAAGGTGTTAATACTTTCGAGTTAGTCCGACTGCATGACGAGGCAGACAAGCGTCAATGCCGGAAAGACGCTGCCGCCGCCCCTCCTGCACTAGATGTAGCCTCCCACATGTGCAATATCTTTGATCGGCACTGCCGGTCCCGTATCGCCGTCTTCACCTCAGAACTCACCAACAAAGGTGACATCTTTAATGACACATATCAGTGTATCATATCTGGATAATCGAAATACTCAATTCCGAGTGACAGCAAATTAGTCGTAGTAGTAGCAGTAGAAGTAGTAGTAGCGTGTGTGTTTTATCATTTTTAGAGTTGTGTGTAAATCATGTCATAAATATAAAAGTCTCACGGACCCAACGGACATTGATAAACACGTAAAACACGACGTTTTAATTGGACGTTAACACCGTTAACATGCATGTCAAGGAGCGCCATGTTCACAGCATTTACGCGAAAGGATGACAGTTAATATTTCTGGTAATATTGTCATGGGAAGATGTGTGTGGTGAAGCCAACAGGTTAATATTAATACTTGAGCCTCACTGCCTGTGTATGACCAATAAGCCCCTCATGAATATTCAGGTGCATGTAAACCGACGTATAATGTTGTTAGAACAGGCGGGGAATAAGGCTTACACTTATACCACGTCATTAACTCGCACACCTCAAGCAACCACCGTCGAGTTTGTGAAGGTGAATGTTTGGTGAATGATGCTAACACAACACGATTACTGAGCTTGACTTTTTTGTTAATAGTGTGGGAATGAGATTTTTTTATATTTCACATCTTATATACTGTGTGTGTGTGTGTGTATATATATATATATATATATATATATATATATATATATATATATATATATATATATATATATATATATATATATATATATATATATATATATATATATATATATATATATATATAACTTAAGCAATGGACTTGTTACGTGGAAAGTGTAGTTCATAATGAAGAGGAGAACCAGGGAAAACACAAGCTTCTTGAATAATTTGGGTTTCTTTAATTGCTAACGTGTCGGAAAATCGTTTTCCATCCAGAGCCCAGAAAATAGACAAAAAAGTTTAAAAATTACGGATAATATACAATTTCTGTATATATACGTAAAATCTTGGAAAATAAAATATTTTCAGGCTCGAAAATCTATTTTTCTTTCGGAGAAATATGCTTCCGAAAGTTATTTTCCACTACTTTAAACGAAAGTAACTCAAAACAAGAAAATATATATTAGTTTGTGTTTCTCTGTGTGTGACAGTGACGGGAGAAAAGTTATTTATAAACGAATATAACGAGACAAATCATCTCATAGGCCATCGAGCTGTAAAATAAGCCACAAGTTGTTGACCCTTGTTTAGTGAGTCTCTTTGTAAACTCAATCTCCTTTGTTAGAATCGACAACGTTTATGTAACATCGACAGTTTCGACCACTTCTGTATGGCATTGATAACTTCCTGCAGAGTAACAATTTTTTTATACAATCAAAATAGCACACGACGTTATTCTATTTCGAATATTTTGTTTTACTGAGAGAGAGAGAGAGAGAGAGAGAGAGAGAGAGAGAGAGGGAGGATCTGTTTTTGTTATTTAGTGAAGTGGAAAACAGAAACACGTCTATTTATAGTACCAAATACCTTAAAATAACAGTCGTACATGAAAGCGAACTTGTTGTCGTGTATTTACAATCAGTCGAGTCTTTTAAACTCCAGTCTTGTTTTTTATCCTGTGAATTCATCATTGTCGAGTACGAGGTGAGCCAGTCATTGCGGTGCTAGGTAACTGATCCCATGTTTTACGTAATTACAGCCACGATCGACGGAAAATTGGATTAGGTGGTCAACAGGCAATAGGTAAAATAATGAAAGAGATTAAGAAACAGATTGTCAACCGATCTTTTTTCTTCGTCTTCCCGGGAAATGTACAGAATTTTACACACACACACACACACACACACACACACACACACACACACACACACACACAGACACACACACACACACAAGGCACACGTCTCACACACACAAGGCAAAAACAAGTCATAAATTTTGATATGCTAATCTTAGTTCCTATGTTGTGCAGATAGCGAGGCTTAAAGTGTCAGGCAAGTTAAGAGAGGTCAACATAGAACTCTCTCTCTCTCATTGCTGTCAGTCTGTGTTCCCTGAGTCCAGTATGGCGATCAATACCATGAAAAATTCATAATTCCCATTAGTTTACAGCCATAACTTCCTTATTGCCATGACTTCACTTCCCACATAACTTCACTACCACCATGATTTCACTGCCACCATAACTTTATTACTATTATAAATTCACTACCTCCATGACTTCGTTACCACCATAATTTTACTACCACAATGATCATACTACCACCATAACTGCATTATCAGCACAACTTCGACACTGCAATCTCTATATTTTCATTACCTTCAACTTAGTTGTAACTAGAATGAAATACATATATTTTTAATAACATAGTTTCCCTTACACTTCGATCAACAAAACATCACAGATTTCGTGGGAAAATATTTAGTGATAACTCCACAATCCAACACATATCTGGTCCCGCTGACACTTCCCGTCTGGACGTTACCTTCGGTGTCACCTTCTGTCGCGTTGGTGCCCACTGCCATTTATATCAACCTATGTCTCTAACTATCGATACACACAGCCTAAACTCGACTACAGGTGGAATTTTGAAGGCCACACTCAATATATTACCAGTACACATGACAAATTCTTGAGCGGCTATGACTATATTTTTGTTTTATAGGGATCAATAGGTCAAAGGTCACACACACACACACACACACACACACACACACACACACACACACACACACACACACACACACACACACACACACACACACACACACGTATGCACGCAACTCTATTAATAAACCGTTTATTATTATTATTATTATTACGCGCACGTAAACAGTCAAAGAACTACAAAGCTTTGTTGGTCTTCCCCTGAGAGCTGTACCAGGAGGTTGCCGAGTGAACATTGCTGTTATATTATGGATCACCCATAAATATGATAGCCCGCACACCTTCACAGTGATGTCGTCTTACATCTCGCTGCACACACAGAAAAGGTGAAAACAAAAGACTAAAAAAAATATGAATTCAAGAAGGGACGCATTTAAAATGAGTTTCTGAATATATATATAAAATTATACACAGTATATACGGATTGAAGTTGGATAAGATTAGGTTTATGAGGGAGATAGGAAGGAACTGGTTCACAAATAGGGTGGTGGACGAGTGGAACAAGCTTAGCAACTTTGTAGAAAGTGCTGGAACGCTGAAAAGTTTTAAAAGGAGGCGAGATAGATTCATTGCAGACTCCTTATTTTCCTATATTCTTATGTTCTAAGAACCTCACCTGGCTGTCCCCAACTACCACGACCTTACCACTGGGCAGGGTTTGAACAACTGCCCTTTTCTCTCCTGGCACCACATCGTCCTGCCTCTTCTCTTTCTCGCCAGCTTCCTCCAACACTTGGTAGGGGCTACTGCACTCCACACCCTGGTCAGCTCTCCTGAGTCTGACCCTAGTCCCCTTGGAAGCAACCACTCTCCACGCCTGCTCCTCCTTCGCAGGTGTCCTGCTAGGCAGGACACCTACCTGAAGGAGTTCAGTCCTGAGGGCTTCGTCTCCCCCCTTTAACACGTCTATCTCTCTCTCCTCAACTGCTCCAGCTGATTTAACAGAGTGGCCAGGTGGTCGTCTTCCTTCACACACCGTCCCTCTTCCTCCACAACACAACGATCCACGGCGGCCATTTCCTCTGGTCACTAACACGAGCACTTAGGGGCACGTCCTTTTCCAAGCTAGGTCAGGTAGCGTATGAGCTAGGGCAGGTAGCGTGTGAGCTAGGGCAGGTAGCGTGTGAGCTAGGTCAGGTAGCGTGTGAGCTAGGGCAGGTAGCGTGTGAGCTATGGGTTGCATCGTGTGTTGTCAGTGTTCTTCTGGAGCTCCTGGACGGTACATCGACAACTCTTTGAACGTGAAAATTTCATCGTTATGGAGATCATACAGAGTAATAAGGGTGGTCAGAAACTCGGCTACAATAGCTACATATACACCAAACAGTGGTCGCGGGGTGAAGTGATCCGTTGGAGATGTGTCAAGTCACACACTCATGCATAGGTGCCTTAGTCACATCTGTTGATAATGAAAATCCACAGCCAGTCAAGGATCACATCCATGATGCTGACCAGAATGCTGTAGAAGCAGCTAAATGAAAACCCAAATGAAAACCATGGCAAAGACTACCCAAGATAAACCTGGTCAAATATATGCCAAAACTGCTTTAGCCATGGAACCTGAGGCCCAGGCTCATTTCGTCTCCCAAGAACACTGAAAACGACTGATTCGTCATCACCAAAGCGCCAATCAGCTTCGTGATCCGGCAACACTCAAGGAACTTATTATCTCGGGTGAGAGGGCAACAACCGGTGGATCAACACCGCAACCGTTCCTGATCTACGACAATGGTCCAGACAGTGACAGCCGTGTTATTGTTTTCGCCAGTGAACAGAATTTGCGTCTGTTACCTAGATCTGACATCTGGATGATGGATGGATATTTTGCCATGGCCCCCTCCTAAGTTTATGCAGCTGTTTGTTATTCGTGTTCCACTGGGAGACACTGCAGTCTCCGTTGTATGTGCATTCCTGCAGCTCAAAACTCATGACACTTATAAGGAGCTGTTCAAGGCTGTTCTTGACAAATGTAGCGTGTACTTTCTCTTCCCAGACCCTTCAACTGTTATGTTAGATTTTGAGCAAGCAATTCATCAAGCCATCACGGCTGTCCTCGGTACCGAAGTGACTTGTGTGGCTGCTTCTACCATTTGACACAAGCATCATGGAGAAAGTTACAAGAACTTGGCCTAGCGACGATCTACAAGGACAGTGAGGACGTCAAGCTGTTCTGTGGGCTGGTAGACAGTCTAGCTCTCCTCCCTCTTGAGGATATTTCTGCTGGCATCGATTACCTCAAGAGACCACACACCAGATGGTATGGAGCACTTCCTCACAGACTTCGACCAGACCTACGTGACCGGTAGTTATCGACGAGCCCGGCAATTGCTTGATGATGACCAGGTCCAGGCAGTACATCTGCGTCTCATCCATCCACTGTACCCCCAGAAATGTAGAACGTTCATAAAGCAACGCTGAAGGATGAATCACGCACGAACAACCTTTGTGAGGGATGGAACGACCGATACAGCAGGTTGGTTGGGCATCATCATCATCAGCCATTGTTAATTCATACATAATGGTTGATTAAATTCAGAAGATTTTTCCATAACTTAATTGATGGTATGGATGTATTCAGATGTGGAGTATGTTGGGTGGTTGGAGTCGAGTATAGCACTTATTCTATTTGTAATGACTTTTGTAAAGATCTTGTAAACTACAGAGAGCAGGCTTATTGGTCGATAGTTCTTTAGAACTTTGTTGCATTCTTCCAGGCGTTTACAGTATAAGTCTGTAAATGTTTTGTATAGAGTTTTACGAGTTTATCTAATACAAAATCTCCTGCATCTTTGATCAGTTCACTGGTTAAGCCATCTTCTCCTCCTGCTTTGCTCAAAGCTTTCTTTACTTCTTCTACTACCAGGTTGGTTGGGCACAGCCACCCAACTAGCAAGTCAGTCCAAGAGTTTTTGCAAGGCGCTGGCTATAACATTAGTTGGAAATCTTAAACAATTATATGCAATGTGACCTTTTTTATTTTGTAGTTCATTTATGCACGAGTTTTCACTAACATACGGTAGAATGTTTTAGTTAAAGGTAATAAACTTTTTATGGTATGATGTTGATATAACTCTAAGTAAGTTTCAATAACAAACGTTATAAAATTTTTGCGAAAACATGTCAGTACTGTAATATTAATGTGCCATTTGTTCCTAGTCTGATGATTATGCCTTTTTTTCCTGTGCCATATTTTCCTATTGCCATTTTTTCCTGTGCCATATTTTTCCTGTGCCATTTTTTCCTACATGCGTTTTTGTCAACCTATACTGATGGGAGCTGGAGTATATGCAGAGCTTGTTCTTCAACTTGGAGATTCTTACATAAATTATGAAAAGCCACATCTCTTAAAAGCCAAAGAGATTAATATGCAAAAAACACACACACAAAACATATTGAATCAACGTTTAGGGCAAATTAATATTCTAATGTCACTGCGCTAGACATAAAGGTCAGGGATTAGGAATAAAAGAAAAAAGACATCACTGAAGAATAAGGGAGGTTCGATTGTCGATGATCGAATGGTTGTTATAGACTTATAAGATTTTTAGTAAACAAGCAGGCATACATTTGATTCTAGAATCTAAATGATAAAAGTATGCTGAATTCAAATTTGCCATATGCCAAGATGCATCTGGCCATCTGTGGTAATTTGCATAAATGTTATACGACCGCCATACAATTCTTAATTTCTAAAAATTTTCTTATAAATGATAAATTAATTATGATAAAGGCTTAAGTATATTATTAATGAAATGAAAACATATAAAAGCACTTTTAATATAATTACGTGATTAATTCATGTGTATAATTACAATAACAAAAAATAAATCTTGTACAATATGTCGTGCATATGAATGTACAATTCTTTCATTATAATCATATGGTACAATATTAAACCAACCATATCACTATAGTTAGGAAACTACATTGCTTGAAACAGTAAAATATTTGGGAAAAGGTAATCGTTCTCACTACCATGGCAGGCTGCAGTGCATGGGAGGTCAGACTTCTTGCACCTGCAGTATAAACTCTGGCATCCATTTCTGCAGCTGCACAACACCAACTCTCGGCAGGACTGTGAAACAGGAGGCAAGGACATGAGCTGTTGCATCAGCTTTCCTTCCTCGTCTCTCCACTCCATTGACTCTAGTTCAAGTAGCTCTGGATACTGTATGTTGTGCTTACCGCCAGACTGTCGATTGGTGTTGACATCGCTTTTGTGGTACAATAAAGTACCGTTGGTTGGAAGAAGAAACCCTGGTACACGAGACTTGACAGACAGAATTGCATGGGCCTGATCTACAGTAATAATATGCTGAATATTGTATATCTTATATATGAGCAGCTCTGCGTCTCTTGATTATTTTTTGTGTCAGGTCACCTTTTCTGAGGTTACGGAGGAGCTCATTATGTTGTATCAACAAGTCCAAACCATTATGTAATTTTCTTGCTTGCCCTAATAGGAAAAATGTGGTAAGTTCTGCCTCCGCTTTGTTTATGACTTTGTTAAAATATGTTCATCCTATCCGATTTGCTGCTACTGTACTATATGCTTTCTGTTGATGAAAAAAGCATATATCTGCTGCAACTGCCTTCACAAATGTTGGTTCATCATTTTTTGTTTCAAACTACTCGTGTTTAGTTTTTATAGTCCCGGTAGGTTCTGTCAATTCTTCGGTGATCCTCTCAGAATGTGGTTCCTTCAGCCCGTGTGATACTTGAAGAGTGGTTTTCTTAATTGGCCCAAAATTGTTCAACTTCACTTTGCCTGCTGGACCACATTGTCAAGCTGGTATTTGAGTGGCATGAAAGCTATTTTTACCATGAAAATTGCTATCCTGCATCACGAATATGGTGACCAAGTCCCATGTTGCTCATCTGACTATCTGCCTCATTTACACACAATTGCAGGGCTCAATTGTTTCTCTTACTTTGACAACACAACATACATATGTCGTTTCTCACTACTGATTTTTTTTCTTTTCTTTATAGTTCTTTAATATTATTATTAGTGTTATTATTATTCCTGTTATTACTATTATTTTATTATTTTATTTTTATTATAAATATTATTTACTATGAATTATTATTATTATTATTATTATTATTATTATTATTATTATTATTATTATTATTATTATTATTATTATTATTATTATTATTATTATTATTATTATTATTATTATTATTATTATTATTATTACATTTTCGCCCCCCTAGGCCCAGATGTGGGTCAGTGACCTTTGCCCGGGTGAACTAATCCCCGTAAAAGCAAAAAGACAAAAAAAAAAGTTGCTAACACATGTGCTTGAGGATCCAATGTTTGCCACCACTTACATTATAGAACAAATACCTGGGCTATACTCAGTGCTACTCGCTGCACTTTTGTATCATTTGTCTGCTCCACTCATATCCTGGGATTCTTCTCTGTCTGTTTCCAATAAATTCTGACCACTAAGCATTATATGAAAAGACTGTCAGGTACACAGGGTATGGCCTTAGTTTCCGAAATATTAAAATCCTGAGAGGAGCGGTGAAAAGAATATCTGACCCTAACGGCAGTATGAATCAACATCAGGAAACCTTCATCAGCAGGTTGATATATACAGTAGGTATGGAAGTATAATCCTTACTTTCATGATGCAGTTCGACGACAGGATTATGACTGAATTTGAATGGGAACAGTAACATGTCTTTCCTCAATCGCCCCATCATTCACTGGTACAAACTCATAAATTTCTTTAACATACGATTCAAGTTTTTCTTTGAATGTTGACTAGAAACTACAGTATAATTTGGGTATTTCAATTCCATTTCATTTCACTAAATCACAGTACTTATTCTTAGTGTTTTGTCTTTAATGAACTGTATGTAGCAAGGTCCATGGTATTTCCCTTCAGCGGTGATAAGGTCATTAACACCAGACATGCTCACCCTGTCATACTTTGATGCCAGAATGTTTTGTTTTTCTTGTATGTAGTGTAGTAACAGGGGCATGGAACTTTGTAAGGAGGACCAGCTATCTGAGGGAGTGCTTATGGCGAATACGTTTACATTAAAAATTGTAATCGTGACTCCTACGATTCCTACAATTCAAAATTAGGTAAACAAAGAAAACAATACATAATCACCGAAAATTTTATTTTTACAAAATCATACAACATACTTCCAAATTCTACTATTTTCTAGAATTGCTACATGTCAAAATTTCAAAGTGTCTTATTTTATAAAATAAATATTTTCACATACTATAACGTAGGTTTAAGAACATAAGAATAAAGTTCTAGGCAGCCCCGCTTACACCCAGCATATATCGTGCATATATCTGTCCAACCTATATAAATATGAAGCTTCCTAATGTGTTCGACTTAACGATGGTGTTTGGTAACTCGTTCCACTCACCCACTACTCTGTTTCCAAACCAATGTTTAGTTAAACTATTTAACCAGAAGCGAAAATGTAGCAGTGTTTTGAATTAGACAAATTTAGATTTAAACATAATACCCGAGGCACCGACTATAAACAGAGATAGTGAAGAAATATATTAAATGCGAGAGTAGTGACTAGTAACGATTAGCACGCAAATAGACAAGCTAAAGTCTAATAAGTCACCAGGTCCCGATGAGATATTTGCCAGAGTATTAAAGGAATGTAAGGAAGAACTTAGTATGCCCTTAGCTAATTTGTTTAACGTGGCATTAAAGGCGGGTGTAGTACCAGAATCCTGAAGGATAGCGACAGTGATACCGATTTACAAGAAGGGAGATAGATCACTATCCTTTAACTACCGTCCAATCAGCTTAACATCAAATGTAGGCAAATTGTTGGAAGCAATAATTTCGAACTCTATTCAAAATCACCCGGAGAAGCACAAGTTGATCAATTAGTCTCAACATGGCTTCACAAGTAGGCGTTCATGTCTGACTAATTTACAATCATTCTTTTCAACTGTTTTCGAATCAGAGGACGACGGGCACGATTATGATGTGGTATACCTCGACTTTAGGAAAGCCTTCGACATAGTCCCTCAAAAAAGACTAATACGAAAAGTGGAGGCTCATGGAAGTGGAGGAATCATTATAAAATGGATTAGGGCGTGGTTACGGGACAGGAGACAGCGAGAAAGCATTAACGGCACTAAATCATATATATATTTTTTTTTACGGGTATTAGCCCACCATGGCACAGGTCACTGACCCAGATCGGGGCCTGAATAAATTTTTAATAAAAATACAAATTTAAAAATAAAATAAAAATAATTCATAGTAAATACAATTTGTAATAAGAAATACAAAATTAAAAATAAAATAATAAAATAGTAATGATAAAATAATAATAATATCATCACTGTAAAAATAATAATAATAAAGAACCATAAAGAAATACAAAAATGAAAAACAAATCAATAGTGAGAAATGATATATGTATGTTGTGTTGTCAAAGTAAGAGAAACAATTGAGACCCTGCAATTATGTGTAAATGAGGCAGACAGTCAGATAAGCAACCTGGGACGTGGTCACAATTTTCGTGATGCCATATGGCAGCAGGGTCTACCATTAAACAACGCATTAAGCTTCCAATATCTTCCCAGGCGGTATTACCTCCCTGTTTGATAGCTGCCTACTACCTACTACCGTCACTAGTGGAGTACCCCAAGGCTCAGTACTTGGACCATTATTATTTATTATATACATAAACGGCATAGATATAGGCGTAGACAGAAACATGACTAAATTTGCTGATGACACTAAAATAGGTCATGTAGTTAAATCTGATAAGGATTCTACAAAACTACAGGAAGATCTAAATAAACTTTACGCATGGTCTGAAAAATAGCAGATGAAATTTAATTATTTAGTCTAGGAGATGTAAACAGAGAAACCAGATATCATATGAAAAACGTTGTTATAGAAAAATCCTACTGTGAGAAAGAATTGGGAGTCATGATAAGTAGCAAATATGCATTGTTGCCTAGGTTTAATGTTCTCAAAGTCGGATTTCACTATATCAGCGTTGTTCATCTGATATCTGGTTTCTCTGTTTACATCTCCTAGACTAAATAATTTACATTTGTCCACATTAAATTTCATCTGCTATTTTTCAGACCATGGGAAAAAGTTTTTAGATATATATATGCATATATATATTGTTACGCCGTCTCTTAATTTATTTTAATATCCAGGTTCTAGGCGTAACCAAACAAAAAAAAAGTGAAGTAAATCAAAAGGGAATAGAAATAAATAAAGTAAACCTTTAAGAATTTTATTAAATAATATACTAACGCAATAAAGAGCCTCGTAGGCTGTCACAACAAATTGATTCACTATCGAATCCTTTAAGACACAAATGTTACTAAAACATCGAAACAGGATTACGTTAACACTGCATAAACATATAAAATAACTAACACTAAAATTAACTATCGTGAAACAACACTGAATTACTTAAATGTAACTAAGCAAACACTGATGGACACATAAGAGACATGAATAGGTACTCACATAGATATACAACATTGGTGGCGACAGGAACAACACAGAAAAAAATAAGTATAAGTAACAGGTGACAGGTGTCACTCAAAAGAACGTTGACTGAATGACAAGAGGACTGGACTGAACTCGGTCTGCCAGTGAGACCCCCCTGTGAAACATGGGTCGTTAACGATGGAGATGGTCGTTAGAAAAATAAAGAATGCTTGTTACAATACTAAATGAAGAAATATGATGGGCTTGAACAAATAATAACAGCTAAAACCTTAACAGCACAGGGTAAGGTGACTAGATTATATAACAGTAAATATAACACATCATTACAGGAATAATATGGAACAACATGGAAGCATGTTATAATAAATAATAGAAAAATATGACACGATCATAACAATATATATATATATATATATATATATATATATATATATATATATATATATATATATATATATATATATATATATATATATATATATATATATATATATATATCCACAATGAAAACGTGGATAAGATAAATCTTGATAAAATCACGGGAAAATGAAACAACGGGTACCTTAGCTTTCGTCTTTATTCAAGACATCTTCAGAGGCAACTGAAGATGTCTTGAATAAAATATATATATATATATATATATATATATATATATATATATATATATATATATATATATATATATATATATATATATATATATATATATATAAATCTGAAGATTTTTGCAAAGAAAATACGAAGAAATTTGAAAAAAAGAAATACGAAACAAACAGGAAAACAAAAACGAGGGAACATTTCAGGTCTTATGAAAGTCAATGTGTTTACAAGAAAAACGTTATATATTCAAAACTGCCTTGAGGTCGGAGATAGTGGGTCAGACCAAGAAGGCTTGTAGCAGTGTGGGACAAAAGGATAATATAATGTTGAGGAAAATGACATACAACTGCTGATACTCATATGAGGATTGAAGTTATATTCGCAATCAACTTATCTGTTTACAGTTTATGATTTACTCAGCGCATCCAAGGAACACAAAGTAAAATATTTATGTAAGATGTTAACTAGGAATTCCTCCTTTGAACAAATCAGTTTGTTTCCAGTGAATTTTAGGATCAGAAAAATAATAGTCAGTTATTCTTAGATATCAGATATGGCAGTGGTCCCCAACCTTTTGTAGGCTCTGGGCCATTGTAAATATAGTGGAGGGCACCAAAACTTTGGATCTACATTCAAGAAACAAAAATCTCATATATACTGTACAGTGTTGCACGTCTTTCTGTTACCATTTACATATTTTTTACCAAAGTCTAATTAACAAAGTCAACCCAGGTGCAGAAGGCGGAGCTAATTATGTGACGCAATTGGCAAGTAGTGGAAGAAAACGGTACTAAGGAAGGACTCATATATTATCACAGGTGAGACCAGCCCACTGTATTAGAAGATATTCTTGCTATATTCTCTGATGTCTCATCCCCAGCACACTATATTTCAGGTAGCCACTTGAGTTTATCATGTTATCATTACTTTTTATGACATTCCTATTCATATTATTATAAATTTATGATAATTATTATTAGTAATCCTCTTTTTCCTCTCTTTATTATTATTTATACTCTTGCAATTCTGCTGCCAGTATCAGTGTAAAAGCAATTAGTAGTCATAGGCATTTGGGCTAGCTTTTTAATGAGGGGAGGGGGGGGGGGCAGAGGGAATACAGGAATTAAAAAAATATTTAAAGAAAAGATATATATTTTAATTATCACCATTCTCTCTCTCCTCAAGCTATTACAGTAAATCGGTTAATACAAGTATATGTGTGTAGAGGTTTTCAATTTATCAATATGACCACTAGATATATGGCAGATGACTACACTATACATTAGTTTTAAGCAACAAATAGAAACTTGTCTCTACACATCCGGTTTCTTAACTAAATGTTAAACTTTAGGAAATTTAAATTTATACCTTTCAACGGCTCTCAAGTATTGCCCTTCCTCCTGTTGTACCCTATATAGTTGCTTCATGCACAATAAAATCCACTTTTTTCTGTTTTTCATCCTTGGGAAATCGTTGAAAATATAAAACTTTCATCATGTGGTCTGTAATTTTTTTTTTTTTTTTTTTTATTGGGCACTCCCCTACATCCTGTGTAAGGTGAAGCGCAGAAGCGTTTACAGCGCCCAACAGGGAAGCATGCTAAGTTCATGCTTGCCTTTATGTCTCATGAGTTAAGGGTGTAGAAGCCTGAAGAGTCAGTGGTTTATGTCATCAAATTATTGGAAGCTCAAACAACTTTCCCAAATACGAATTCGCAACTTTCGACTTACAACAGGTACCTACTTTACTGCTAGATGAACAGTGACTAATGGTGGGCTAGGAAGTATGTCCAAACAACTTTCACCGGCCCAGGAATCGAACCCGTGACATCTCGCTTGCGAGGCAAGAACGGTACCGCTTCTACCACCGATCCCCCCATATGGTCTGTAATATGATATGCATCCAGATATGGTGCATTTTCAGGCATTGTCACGAACCTTAACACCACGACAGCCAGCTAGTAACTGAGGTCCTACTCTGGACCCCCCCCCCCAAGACCATTTGACATCATGTGCGGCGAAGGACTTATTTTCGACTGGAAGGTGGGTTGACTTGGTATAATTAGACTTTGCTTTCTAGATTTATTCTTGGACAGGGAGTGTGCATTTATCCCAGTGAGAAGGCTGGCTCTCTTTCTCGGCCTGGTCTGGGGTAAATGCACACGTCCTGTACACGACAGTTGTATAGTTATTACACATTTTCAATAGTTTCATCCTTACAGAGAATCCCAAATAATTCACAACTTTCAAATAAACCCTTGCGGGCTTCATAATATGGTCGCCCCCTAACTACAGGTTGGGGACCACTGAGATATGGGGAAGGTAGTTAAACATGCATTAACAGTTATTTGCTTATAATTAACCTTAATACTAACAGGACTTTGTGGTGCCAGGAGAGAAAAGGGCAGTTGTTCAAACCCTGCCCAGTGGTAAGGTCGTAGTAGTTGGGGACAGCCAGGTGACGTTCCTAGAGAGGACTTTTTGTGCAAGAGATAGGAAACGTAGGAGTAGGGTGTGTTTTCCTGGCCTCGATAGGGCATGTGGCTGAGAGGATAGATAGGGTTTTGTCAGGGGGGAGTACCACGCCAGTAGTGTGTTTTACTGTAGTGTAGGAGGTAACGACATAGGAAAGGTTAGGAGTGAGGGACTTTTCAAGAGGTATAGGGAGGCGCTAGGGAAGGTTAGAGATAGGGGAGGGATCCCGATAGTATGTGGTGACTTGCCTAAAAGAGGAGTTGGTGGTTAATGGCTGTCCAGGGCAATTGCAATAAATTGCTGACTGGATAAACATTGTGCAAGCATTGGTTTAGCGTTCATTGATAACTGGCAACGGCTACCTGTACAGTCGTGACGGATTACACCTGTCTCGCGCGGGGGTAAAGTCGTTGTCTGCATCCTTGGAGCGTGAAATTGTCACTCCAAAGAGGGAGTTTTGCCAGTAGAGAGAGGTCGGGGTAAGTGGGAATAAAAAAACAAACAAGTCCTGGGGAATAAAATTGGTTACTCAGGACATGGGGTAAAACAGGACCAGGGAAGTGTAGGTTTAAATGTATACTATGCAAACAGTAGGAGCGTTAGAAACTAAAATAGGCCTGTTGAGAGCGGTTGTATGTACTGAGAATGTAGACGTCATAGCAATCACCGAAACTTGATGAATCTGGTGAACAAGAACGTTTTATCAGAGTACCACATAAAAGGGTACAACCTTTTTGACAAGGACAGGGAAGGTAGGAATGTGGGGAGGAGTCGCACTCTTCGTCAGGGATACATTAAAATGTTGTATTAATAATTCAATAAAGGGTGAAATAGGAACCGAGTCTGTATGGGTAGAAATTGCGGAAGGAAGAGAAAAAGTGATTACGGGAGTGATTTACAGGCCTCAACTCTTGGGAAAGAAGCAGCTCAGCCCATAAGGCAGGAAATGAGTAGGGCAGCAAAATACAACAACTTGTGCATTATGGGGGATTTCAAC
This sequence comes from Homarus americanus, assembly GCF_018991925.1. Taxonomy (NCBI): domain Eukaryota; kingdom Metazoa; phylum Arthropoda; class Malacostraca; order Decapoda; family Nephropidae; genus Homarus; species Homarus americanus. The sequence continues at coordinate 32,824 of NW_024739192.1, read as the reverse complement.
TTCAGAAATATTGACTGGGACAACATTGTAGGCGACTATGAATCTGAAGACTTCCTAGACGCAGTAGAGGACAATTATTTAAAACAACTAATTACAGAACATACTAGAGGTGACAATATATTTGACCTAGTATTAACAAATAAAGAAAATATTATCAGAGATGTATGTATATTATGTATGCTGGATTATATATTATGTATGTATATTATGTATGTGCTCCATTTATGTACTATTTATTCAGCCTAGCTAGCAGCGTGTGGCAATGTAATTACCATATCCCACATGCTTAATTAATGTGCCTGGCGACGTATGGAAGCTGCTAATGTCTCACTTGCCATACGTCGTCTATAGTAGTTGACAAGCAGCCAGGTTGAGGAGAGCACTACTCCCCTTGTGTACATATCTCTTATCCAGTAAATCGAACCTACAAAATCTATACAGGTGTTTATGTTCTCTCCTGTATATTGAACTTATTATCCAGAACATAACATGGCGCAGTGCGTAGTTTTACTGGATAATTACGAGTGATAGTGCAAAGTTTGTGGAAAGCCGGCTTATGGACCCCCGCCCTGTGTCAACCGCCGCCCGCCACCCGTCCTCGAAGAATTTAGCAACTTTGAGCAGTGTCAGTGACAGTGATTTTCTGTGAAGGGTTTAGTGCATTGTGTGTTTCGTGCCATTCATGTGTGACCTTGTTTTAAAGGATTCCCAAGGTATACGGCATGTTCTGGGCATTTGTGGGGAGTAGAGTTCAGTGCACCCTTCTCTGACCGCGTCCAGAGGGTGACTGACGCTCCTCGCCGTCTCCACCCCCCCTCACAGCGTCGCCTCCACACCCCCTCACAGCTCGAGGCCCCTCATGGCGAGATGCTCTAGCCCGCCCGGCACACACACACATACATGTACTAACACTCACTGACCGCGCGGCTCCCTTATATATATTTTATATATATAACCTACTTATCTGTGTATTTAATTAATTTTTTTTGTCTGAAATCTTGTTGATAGAACGGGCTGACCGGTCAACACTGATTTAAGACACAGTACACAGATGAAGTAGTTATGTCTTATGCCTTACGTAGCCGTGGACCCAGCGTCCGGATGAGTGAGGCGGATGATAGCCCCGCAGAGATGGATGACATGGCCGACCACGACGCTCCAGCTCCCACAACATCGCGCAGCCCTTCACCTCAATATTCAGCGTTGTCTCCAGAGATAATTGCTTTAATGAAGTTTATGAGAGATGAAAGGCGCGAGGATGAAGCTAGCAGACGTGTGGCGGATGAACACAGAAGGCAAGCAGAGGCAGAGAGAGACCACCAACGGAGATTGGAAGACAGTGCACGGTTTGAAGCCTTGATATCTCGCCTCACTGTCAACCAAGCCCCTGGCTCTAACACTGCCTCGGTACTGACTGGTTCAGATACCTCATCAATGCTTCCTTCACGCCCCCAGCCCCACCTAAAGCAGCTGCTCAAACACCGCCCATCTTGAAGCCTGATGTGACTTTCCAGACTTTTCGTGAATGGCGGCGACGGTGGACTGATTATTCTACAATGGTGGATCTCCAGAGTTTGTCACAGCCAAAACAACTCATCCAGCTGCGTATGGGCCTGTCCTTGGAAATTCAGCGTGTCTTAGAACATACGTTGCAGGTACCCCCAACCTCTTCGCTGTCTGTAGAGGAGGTACTGGACATTCTACAACGGCACATCAAAGGACAGCAGAATGAAGCTCTGCGCAGGAGGGAATTGTTTAGCTGCAGACAGATGGAAGGTGAGACTTTTGACGCCCTTTATGTACTGTACGTCTTAAGGGAGCCTCGGAAGAGGTAGATATATGTTTAGGCCACCACTAGCAGTGCGAGGAGACCCAGTTGAAGCAGGTGATCCTGATGGGTGTTAAGGACGAGGAACTTGTCCAACGCCTCACCTCCCTCGACTCTTCCTCTTCTCTCAAGGATGTGTTGACGATATGTCGCTCCTATGAGGCTGCCAGGTGTGCCACCTCTGCCATCCGAGCTCCCCCTACAGCTGTACGCGCTGTGTCCCGGTACAAGAAGGACAAGAAGTCTGCTCCTACGCCTTCGCCCACCACGTCCACGCCCGGTTCATTTTGTAACAACTGTGGTAAGCAGCACGGAACACAGGTGTGTCCAGCTGCTGAGTCTACCTGCAACAGTTGTGACCGTAAGGGCCACTGGTCACTCACAGTACGGTGCCCAGCCAAGTACGTCCAGTGCAATGTGTGCGGTCGTCTGGGCCACTATGACAAGTGTTGCCCTACCAGCAAACCCAAGGGACAGCGTCGGCGGAAGCTTCAGCGCCCTTCTACCAGTGAGGGCCGCCCACAGTCGCCAAATCAGAGGACCGACGACCCTGGACAAAGCCCGACCCATATTAGGAGGGTGTACTCCTCGCATCCCAGGACCAAAGCTCCCCAGTACATCAGTGTCATCGTGACCTATGGCAGTGTGTCATCCCGTCTTCAGATGTTGCCTGACACCGGCGCTGATGCTACAGTCATCGGTCCCCAGCATTTGCAATGCTTGGGGCTCTCTCCAAGCGATCTAGGACCGCCTCCCAAGGACCTCTGCGTCATGGCAGATGGTTCACAGATGGCCCCAGCCCTGGGTTCACTCTATGCACATGTCACCTTTGGCAACAGGTCGTGTCAAGCCTGGATTGACGTGCAAAATGGTGTCCCGACTCCTTTGCTGTCCTACAGACATTGCCAAGAGTTGGCCATCATCTCCCAGGACTTCCCAACACCGACTCTCGAGGTAAAATACGCCAACAGGGTGCACGAAGGGAGCAGCAACTACCCTGCTGCCGCCCTACCCCTACCTCTGGCCAGTGACACCTCTCCTTCAGTAGTTGTCCCTGCTGCTTCAAGTCTCCATCCCTTGGCTCGCCTCCACGACAGTCACTGTGGAGCCGAGGCCACCAAACGGCGTGCAAGACAGACTGTGTTCCGGCCTGGCATCGACCCCGACATCTCCAATGCTGTCCAGGTGTGTAAGCCCCGCCACGTACTACAACCCAGCCAGCAGCAGGAACCCTTCATGAGTGACGACAACCCCACCCGCCCCTTTGAGTCTGTGTCGGCCGACTTTTTCTGTGTGTCAGGAAAGTCCTTCCTTGTTATCGTCGACCGTCTCTCTGGTTGGCCGGTTGTCATCAAGTGCGGTAATGACACGACGTCTGCCGCCACCATCAGCAAGTTCCGCCACTACTTCCGTGACGTGGGCGTTCCTGTACGCCTGCGAACCGACGGAGGGCCTCAGTTCACAAGCCGGGACTTTGCTGTGTTCCTTGACCGATGGGGAGTCCGGCATGTGTTGTCATCGCCCCATTACCCGCAGTCCAACGGCCACGCTGAGGCTGCTGTCAAATCCCTGAAGCACCTCATCCTTAAGGTGGCCCCTTCTGGGAACATTGACTGCGAGGCCTTCGGCCGGGGTCTTCTTGAACTCCGCAACACACCTAACTACACCGGACGCTCCCCTGCCCAGGTTTTGTATGGACGCCCCCTTCGTTCTTGTGTCCCTGCTCACCCTCAATCCTTCTCCAAGGAGTGGCAGGCCAAGGCAGAGGATTGTGATCGCCGAGCCGCCGAACGTGCTCAGGACGTCGTCGCCCGCTACAACGACCACGCCCGTTCTCTCCCCAGGTTGAGTGTCGGCACCCAAGTCCGTGTTCAGGACCTGACCTCCCTACGTTGGGACAAAGTAGGCGTAGTCATGGGTCTCGGTAGGTCACGGGACTACCAGGTGCGGTTACCCAGTGGTCGTGTGTGGTGGAGGAACCGCCGTTTCCTCCGCCCCGTAACAATGCCTTCTGCTGGCCCCCCACCAGTGTTGAGTCCCATACCCTTCCCAGTGATGAAGTCCCTCGACGCTCAGAACGGATCCAAAAGAAAAGGTCCGCTCAAGACTTTGCTATGAGCGTATAGGGGGGAGAGAGGTGTATGTATATTATGTATGCTGGATTATATATTATGTATGTATATTATGTATGTGCTCCATTTATGTACTATTTATTCAGCCTAGCTAGCAGTGTGTGGCAAAGTATTTAAGATATCCCACATGCTTAATTAATGTGCCTGGCGACGTATGGAAGCTGCTAATGTCTCACTTGCCATACGTCGTCTATAGCAGTTGACAAGCAGCCAGGTTGAGGAGAGCACTACTCCCCTTGTGTACATATCTCTTATCCAGTAAATCGAACCTACAAAATCTATACAGGTGTTTATGTTCTCTCCTGTATATTGAACTTATTATCCAGAACATAACAAGAGATATCACAATAGGGGAAGAACTAAGGAACCGTGATCACAGAAAATCAGGTTCACCCTAAATTGGGAAATGAAAAACAATGACAATATGGCCAGAGTCTAAAACTATCGATCGGCGGAATATGAGGGGTTAAGAAGGTACCTAGGTGAGGTCGCCTAGGAACAGTCAGGTCAGTCCCCAGTAGGAATGGGTGAGGCCACAGGCGACACAACAATTAATCATGACTATAATATATGCACGAGTATACTACGTAAAGCACAAGAACAAAATGTAACATACAGAAAAATTAGGTCAAATAAGAATGTGCCAGGTTGATGACCAAAAAAACTTAAACATGACATAGGAATAAGGATAGAAATTCATAAGAAATTAAAGGGTGGGGAGGAACAGCTCAGAAATAGGTATAATGAACTATCTAGGAATGTTAAGAAAAATGTAAGGAAGGCAAAGAGGGACTACAAAATCAGGATAGCAAGAGATTCCAAGGCGAATCCCAAGGAATTTTTCAGGTATATAGGACAAAGGTCAAGAACAAAGTGGGACCTTTAAAGTCAGAGAGAGGGGAAGTGATCGCTGATAGTGAGAAAATAAGCAAAGCATTAAACAGCTACTTCTTATCAGTTTTCACAGAAGAAATTAAAGAGGAAATTTCAGAGGTGGAACTGATATTTAGGGGAAATGAAGAAGAAAAATTAAAGAATATCACTATCAGAGAAGAGGATGTTCTTAAGAAGATAAATAAATTAAAGAGCACAAAATCCCCAGGGCTGGATGAAATTTCCCTCGAGTTTTGAAAGAGTGTAAGGAACAGATTAGCAGACCCCTAGTAAATTTATTTACGAAATCATTAGACACGGGAGTTGTACCAGACTTGTGGAAACAGGCAAATGTAGTACCCATATTCAAAAAGGGAGACAGCATCAGCGTCAAATTACCGGCCTATTAGTTTGACGACAGTAGTGGGGAAATTTCTTGAATAAATTATAGCAAATAGCATCCGATCGCATTTAGAGAAAAGCAAATTAATCTACGACTCTCAACATGAGTTTACAAAGGGAAAATCTTGTCTAACAAATGTTCTGACGTGTTTTAGGAAAGTTTTCGAGGTAGTAGATAATGACGAAAATTATGATGTTATTTACTTAGACTTTAGCAAAGCGTTTAACAGAGTACCGCATCAGAGGTGTCTGAGAAAAGTTAAGGCTCATGGTATCGAGGAGAAAGTTTTAAATTGGATAAAATCATGGATCACCGATAGAACACAGAGGGTCAGAGTAGTTAGGTGTTAAATCTGAGTGGGGTTGTGTAGCCAGTGGGGTTCCCCAGGGGTCAGTACTGGGCCCACTCTTGTTCATAATCTCCATAAACGATCTAGATACTGGGATCAGAAGTGGCATAAGCAGGTTTGCAGATGACACCAAAATAGTGAGGCAGATTAATTCAGGGCAGGATGCAAATGCACTACAAGAGGAATTAAATAAACCGCAGGAGTGTTCAGAAAATGACAAATTAAATTCAACACCAGCAAGTGCAGCGTACTTAATACTGGAAGAACAAATACTGTCAATGTATACAGCCTTAACAACATCAACCTAGAGAAGTCGACTTGTGAAAGAGACTTAGGGGTACTTGCAAGCCCGGACCTACGGCCTAGAAAACAATGCGTTAATGTTCGGAATACGACAAAAAGTGTATTAGGTTTTATATCTAGAAGTGTAAATAATAAGAATGCAGAGGTCTTATTGCAACTATATCTTGCGCTAGTCAGGCCGCACCTCGATTATGCGGTTCAGTTCTGGTGCCCTTATTATAGAATGAATATCAATTCACTGGAGTCGGTGCAGCGAAGAATGACGAAAATGATTCCGGGACTTAGAAACCTTCCATATCAAGATAGGTTAAAGAAACTAAACTTGCATTCCCTAGAAAGACGAAGAGTGCGGGGAGATATGATAGAAGTATTTGAGTGAGTGAAAGGAATCAATAAAGGCGATATTGATAAAAAAATTTATATTATCCGAGCAGGATAGAACTCGTAGCAACTGATTTAAGTTGGATAAGTTATGGTTTATGAGGGTGATAGGAAGGAACTGGCTCACAAATAAGGTGGTGGACGAGTGGAACAAGCTTAGCAACTTTGTAGTAAGTGCTGGAACGCTGAAAAGTTTTAAAAGGAGGCTAGATAGATGCATGGATGATAGAGAGTGGTAGTAGCTCTCAACAGGAGCTGCCATGCACAGGCCAACCGGCCTATTGCGTACTCCTTATTTTCTTATGTTCCTATGTTGTTATGTTACCCCTGCCAGAGTCAATTTAGCTGGTGGGGTGGACATCCAATACCGGATGAACGGACTCTTTAACAAGAGACGACCCCAAGCAGGAGCAGAGGTGTCGGCAGCTTCTATCACTGAACTTCAGTATTCAGGACCTTACCCTCGTCACTCACACTGAATGTAACCTACAAGAGATCCTGATTGCGTATGCACATTTCGGCTCTGAGGTGAACGTAAGTATAACTCTATTCTCTACCAGTCTGCCCCTGGTCGAGATACACCTCCACCCTCCATCCATGTTAATGGTACTATTTTCTAGTGTTCACCACCTTCATTACCTTGGCTCCCACCGGTCCACCACCGTGGACATCGATGAAGAGATCCAACATCTGATCAGATTTGCGTCTCAATGCCTTGGTAGACTGTACCCGTGTCTTCAGCAGTCGGGAGCTAATGTTAACTGCAAATTTTTACATATATCGATCAGTGGTCCTCCCCACTCTGTTGTATGACCACGATATATGGAGGCACCTCAAGGCACTTGAGAACTTTCACTAATGTAGTCGAGGTTCCATCCTCCAAGTTCGCCGGAATGGCAGGAGAACAAATGCCAGTATCCTCCCGTAAACAAATTGTAAGGGTATCGAGGCTGACATTAGCTATAAACATTTTTTTTTTTAATGGAGATTAGCCCACCCAGGTTCATGCCACCTACCCACATTGGGCCCTGGGGGGTGAAAAAAAAGAAAAACAGAAATTGCACCATAAACAAATACAGAAATTAAAAATAAAACATCAAGAGTGAGAAACAATATACATGTTGTGTTGTCAAAATGAGAGACATGAAACCCAACAATTGTGTGTAAATGAGGCAGAAAGTCAGTCAGATAACAACCTGGGACTTGTGATGCCATTTGGCAGCAGGGTCTACCATTCGACAACACATTATGATTCCAAGCATTAGTGCCTCTCTGTTTGGTAGCTTTTTATTACCTAATACCTCTACATTAGACTGCCAAAGCAGCTACCCCACTGTCACCTAAAGAATAGTAAATGTAACTCTGGGAGGCAACAGAAAAGGTATAAGGATAAGGATAATCTTAAAACAAACTTGAAAAAAAGTGTCAAATCGACCCCCCTCGCCTGGAAGTCGATAACTTGAAGAAGCACGACACGAGAAGGTGTCGATATTTCCAAGCAGTCTTGATTGCATACCAAGGTGCAGCCGTACAGTGTAGCCGTACAGTCTGCGTGCTCCGTGGGTACCACAAAAAACAGGCCAATGCTCAACTCTCAGCTCTAGACACACTAATACACTGACACTAACACTGCCACCATCACTAAAAAGCACTGTGACGGCGCAACACTGCACGTCGCGGCGAAACACAACGCAACACAACACAACAGGCTAAGAGTCGACGCTCACATCGCCGGGAGTCGAACCTCGCCGGCTAACTGTCCATTGTTCACACACTTGTAAGTCCACAGATCCTACTCACTGCGCCATGAAGGTTCCAAGTGTTCCCTGAAGAATGTAGTGATGGGTAGGGAAACACCGGGTAAAACTGAAGTCCATTTATTAAAGGATAGGAGAAATACAAGTGGTGACTAGCTTGTGCCATGCACGGCCCACGGAGTCAGACTGAGACTGCCTTGCCATATGGCAGCCTCGGGGCAATGTTGCCACATAACACGTGCAGTGTTGCCACGTAATTATATACATAGGTGCTACTCGGCACAGTAGCTTATATACAAGGTTGCTACTCGGCACAGTAGCTTAGATATATAACCTACATACAGTACATAGGCTGACAGCCCTGCAGGTCCCATTTCCACCACTCAAATTAACTCAGAACACATCAAGAAAAGTAACAATGGCACAATGATATGAGTTATTACTAACTCATATCATTGTGCTATTGTTGTATGATCATCATACTCGATTTTGAGTGACAACAAAGTAATAATGTCGGTCGGTATTTTCACAGGAACGTTCTTATACTTACTGTACAGTACATGTGCATTTGTGTTTATAATGGGCTATGCCTTCTCCTTATAAATACTGTGAGTGGTTTTCCTATGATATTACATCATCCTTCTGACCACATAGCACCCAGATAGGACGCAATCAGTATTTCATCATACTGCAAGGGTATGGTCATGAACAATCCACCGGAAGTCATGAGCGCAGCCGCTTGAGTTACCAGGGGCCAATTTTGTGTTTTGTTAATTGCTGTTAGTGTTCTCAATGTTATAATATTTATTTTAGCTCATATTTAATTACATTTATGTATCCCTATCCTTCTCCCATTATAACCTTGCCTAAAACCTTGTGTATAAGTTAATATAAGCTTGTGAATAAAAAATACTCATCTACACTTGTGCTGATGGACGGAGCTAACTAAACTGGGACAACACCCCTACACAGCCACGCACTCCTCTTTCCCACACCAGCTTCACTTGCGAACACTTCACCCTACCTATCCTCCTCCATTATCTTCTCTAGAGCTCGTTTCTGGCCAGAGAAATCTATTTTTGCACTTCTTTCTCCTTATCTGAGCCACCATATGGCTAAGGTTTGTGTATCGTTTCCTCGGGAATGTTGGGTGTGAGTCAATTATGTAGGGCGTGCATTTATATGTCTTGTACCTTGTATATGTAAATATATGTAAATAAGGTTTATGCATGTATGTATGGAGGATGTATGTATGTATGTATGTATGTATGTATGTATGTATGGCGACCTGTGGTGTAATGGGCAGCATCCTCTGTTCGCAGGCGGGCAGACACGAGTTCGATCCTCGGGCAGGGTGAAACTATGGGCAAGTTTCTTTATGCCATTTGCCTCTGTCTACCCAGCAGTAATTGGGAACCTGGGTGTTAATCGATTTGCGGATCGTATTCCGGGGTAATGGTCAGCCAGTGCAGTTGGCGAGCTGTCCAGTCTTCTCGGACTATTCCGTAACACTGGGTCATGCAACTCGTTAACTTAGGGTGTGGTTGTTGTGTTGGTGACAGCTTCCACACCTTAACAAATTCATGCCTAGGAGGCCCTTGTGCCGGCCATCCTTGATTTCGAGGGGCTTCCATTATGTGTGCATGTAATATATGTTGCAATAATAGTAATAATAATAATTAATGGTTTATTGAAAGAGCATGGCTGCCAGAAGGCTGAAAATATACAGTTACATAATTGGGGAAGGGATCACTAGATTGACAAATAATATACCTGGTGTGTGTATGTGTGGTGGTGGGACGTGTGTCTGGGAGCTCCGTGTTTTTCGTCGAAAACCAGGGTCTTTCCAGGAGTACCCAGTCTGATTTTTAGGAAATCTGTTTCGTGGGTGACTAGTGAGTGTCGTGACCAGTACAATATCTATCTGTGATCCCCTTAAGTAGATATATTTGTCAATTTACTGGTGAATTTGTGACTTCCACGTGAGGTATAGGCCCACCAAACTTCCCTCAGTGCCAAGGCTTGTAATCTGAGCCCTGTCCACCCCCACCGTCCACCCTCCCCCACGGTCTGTATCTGTGGTTTTCTGGCTAAATAAACTGTTTCATTTCAATTCAATTAGAGTCAATACAGGTAGCATAAGTGATACAACTGTGATACATAATAACAAGGTGGGGAGAAGGTCATACTTCAGGGAAATTCAACATAGCGACAGTGCAAAAAATAAGATTGGCAGGGAGTGAACACTCTGGATGACTATGAGTTGTTGATAATTTTTACAATGGTTGTGATTGAGCTGTTCTTATAGCGATCAGTTTGTGCCCATATGTGCTGGATGTGGTTTTGGTGTCGAACAGAAATTCGTGGATGAGGATATTCGGGGGAAAGCAAGAGCTGGTGTCGAGGATAGTGCAGAAGCTTCTCCCCAAATTTGCAGATGAGGTTACTAATATTGATATTAATATTGATATTGAAACAGTTTATTTAGCCAGAAGAACACATATACAGAGTCGATTAAAAATCATAATATTAACATAGCTGAGCCAGTTGAGAGCCTGAGTTCTCATGTAGGTACCTGATATATACTGTACATTTATCGCAAGGAAGTATTATGTAACATTTCGTGTCATCTGGAATAGTACACATAGCATGGTGGTAATAAGGACATACCAGAATGTTACAGCGGTTATCACTTCAATATATATATATATATATATATATATATATATATTGTTACGAGTTGGGGATTTAGAATATAGTTAAAAGTCTACCCAGATCCCAACAGGCAACAAAAAAACAAAACAAAGACAATCGGACTATAAAAGGGTAGACAAAGGATGAGAGTTTTTGTTGTGTATAATAAAGTACCATAAATTCCTTAACAAAATATTCAGCTTCTTATAAATTACCTTTAACCATACTTAACCTAAACATACGCAACATTGGCTTAACAGTATGTATATACATATTTATACAACATACAATAATTTGAAGCAAGGTGGAGGTGGGGAGGCAATATAAGATTACAAAATACTCAAGTGCAGTGCTGAGATGGCTGACGAGTAAGGCTAAGTATTGAAGAAGATGGTAGGTAGTCACTGTGCCGTAGGTTTCCAGGATAGGTGATCCTAGTGTGGTCACTTCCTAGAGTGAACTGAACTTTCTTCGATCTGGAGCTGATGAGGAAGACTTGGAGGAGGTGACTCAACAACCAGGATATGGAGAAGGGAAACCCAGGAGTGGTAACTAAGACTAGTCATACTCGGGTTTCGTCCCTAGATGGCGTTGCTCGTGGTGCTGGGTAGGTAGATCAGGACAATAGATGGCGTGGTTCGTAGTGCTGGGTAGGTAGATCATGACAATTGATGGCGTGGTTATTAACAATATAAATATATATATATATATATATATATATATATATATATATATATATATATATATATATATATATATATATATATATATATATATATATATATATAGTACTTCAGCAATGGACTTGTTACGTGGAAAGCGTAGTTTTATAACGAAGAGGAGAACCAGGGAAAAAACAAACATGTTGACCAAGTTGGGCTTCTTTTAATCGCTAACGTTTCGGAAATAATCATTTTCCACCATCAGAGCCTAGAGAACAAAAGTTTTGAAAAAGTTAAAAAAAATACAGGTGATATACAATAAAAACATAACATTATACGAAAATTTACCTTCGATAAAATTTAAAAAAGAGCAATCCAATTTAAAACCGACAAAAATGAGGAGACACCTACATACAAAGCTAAAATCAGGAATAAAAAGTGTGAAATAAAATATCCAGGGGGGTATTACCTTAATTCAGACGAGCCTTAGTGGAAAAAACACAACAATTTACAAGAGGCCATATCACAAATGGATGGCTTTTCTTTATACGGGTGAAATTCTTCCATTATGAGGAGGTCCGTCTCACAGTCGCTCCTGCCAAGAACTGAGAAATCGGACGGCGATAACGGGTAGTCATGTTGATGGGCGTGATTACGAATAGCTGAATGTGCCATTTTGGGAGGAAAACCAGGCAGGGGAGGCATAGGTGAGCTTGGAAACTATGAATAATGAGTAAGCACTGAGGAGCTCTGGTGCGGGAACTCAGAGGGACTTGAGTCTGCGGAAGAAGTGGAGACGAAAACTGGAGGATTTGACAATTGTACTGGTGTGTGTTTTTCGATTTAGTTTGTTATCTATTGTGACGCCGATGAGCTTGGTCGAGTTCACAACCTGGAGTGTGTTGGGGCCCAAAGTAATGAAGAGAGGTGGGACAAGGTCAAAGGAGAGGTTGATGTGCATAACCATGGTCTTGGTATGGTAGATGGTGACATGATTGTTGGTGGCCCAATTTTTGAGACTTTTCAATATATTCTGAAGGGCGCTGTAGTCGGGAGCCGAGTTTTTCACACTGATCCCATTGGCAGAGTCGTCGACATATTTCCAGTGAGCAAAGGTTTCTCTTAGGGTATCATTGATGAGCATGAGGAAGCACAGTGGTCCCATCTTGGTGCCTTGGGGGCCACCACAAGTGAGTGACTGCAAGGTGGAGACAGCCCCTTGGAAGCGTACGGCCTGGCGTTGGTTACTAAGCGAGTCTGTTAGCCATGGCATAAGATTTCTCCGATACTCGAGGTCGATAGCTTTGTTGATGATTAAATTGTACTCGACTAGTTCAAATAATTCGGTGAAGTCAATGAAAGCGGTTCCCCAGGGGTCAGTACTAGGCCCACTCTTGTTCATAATCTACATAAACGATCTAGATACTGGGATCAGCAGTGACATAAGCAAGTTTGCGGATGACATCAAAGTAGGGCGGCAGATTAATTCAGGGCAGGATGCAAATGCATTACAGGAGGATCTAAATATACTGCAGGGGTGGTCTGAAAAATGGCAAATGAAATTCAACACCAGCAAGTGCAGCGTACTTAATATTGGAAGAACAAATACTGACAATGTATACAGCCTTAACAACATCAACCTAGAGAAGTCGACTTGTGAAAGAGACCTAGGGGTACTTGTAAGCCTGGGCCTACGGCCTAGAAAACAGTGCGTTAATGTTCGAAATAAGGCAAATAGAGTATTGGGTTTTATATCTAGAAGTGTAAGTAATAAGAGTGCAGAGGTCTTATTGCAACTATATCTTGCGCTAGTCAGGCCGCACCTCGATTATGCGGTTCAGTTCTGGTGCCCTTATTATAGAATGGATATCAATTCACTAGAGTCGGTGCAGCGAAGAATGACGAAAATGATTCCGGGACTTAGAAACCTTCCATATCAGGATAGGATAAAGAAACTTAACTTGTATTCCCTAGAAAGACGAAGAGTGCGGGGAGATATGATAGAAGTATTTAAGTGGGTGAAAGGAATTAATAAAGGGGATATAGATAAAGTTCTTATAATATCCGAGCAGGATAGGACTCGGAGCAACGGATTTAAGTTGGATAAGCTTAGGTTTAGGAGGGAGATAGGAAGAAACTGGTTCACAAATAGGGTGGTGGACGAGTGGAACAAGCTTACCAACTTTGTAGTAAGTGCTGGAACTCTGGAAAGTTTCAAAAGGAGGCTAGATAGATTCATGGATGATAGAGAGTGGTTGTAACTCTCGACAGGAGCTGCCATGCACAGGCCATCCGGCCTATTGCAGACTCCTTATTTTCTTATGTTCTTATGTTCTTATTCATTCATTATTCTAGCTAGCGTTATATGTAGTCGAGAAAGCTGACAAGACAGTGAATGGTGGAGGAAGTTTTCATATCGCCAAATTGCTGAGGATCTATGGCACCTATAATATTTGCATAGGGCCAGTAAAAACGAAACTTTCGCAGATTAAGCTGGGTATTGGGGTAATGACAATTGTTCGTAGCTCATTTATGGATTGTGGGCTCGTTCATTTGGACACTGGTGACACACATGATATCTTCTAGTCAGTTCGACATCTTGTTTGACTGAGGGAAGCATTGATGGTGAAGCAGAGGAGTTTAGCCTCTTACGGGGAGAACTCCTTGTAGAGTTTCATTGGTAAAGTGAATGGGGGTGGAGGAAGGCTTCAACTTCAGTTTGTACAAACGTTTTGTTACAGTACAAAGATTCTTCCACTAAGGGGGCTAGTAGGTAAGCAGGAAGACTGGTTGTGTCAAGCCGGGGGAGCGTCTGGCATATAGTTGTGAAAAGGTTGTTTGATTGCTTAGCTACGTCACCATTAGTGAGATGGCCAAGGAAGGGGAGGGGGGTGTCGTATTGTTTATTCCACAGAGTTATATTGGTCTGCTTCGGGTGTTACAACTTGGTTGAGCAGTGAGACTTTTTTGCAGCGCATATCTCACGAATGACTTGGTTGCCAAGGGTCCTATAGCGGTTGTGGTCACTGAATTAAAAGGCACTTTCTCTCTGCTGCATAAGTCTTTTGATTCGAGGTGTGATCCAGGGCAAGTCAGCTGGGTGTAATCTGACGGACTTCTAAGGGAAGAAGTGATGGTGAGTTTCCGTGGTGCTGTTGGTGTAGTTTGTTCATTTGATGTCCACGTCATTTACACTAAGTACTTCAGTTCAGGGATGGTGAACTATCCATCGCCCGAAGAGACCCATTACATAGTCAGTAATCGGCCTGTAGGTCTTGATGTAGTGGCTCTGCACTTAGCTGGTAGTGGGACCTGGAGACCAGAACACTGATAGGTGTGTGCTACACCTGATTGGAGGCATTGGTTGAGGTGGTTGGTACTGATCCCCTAAGTTAGTTAAGATTAGGTCAAGAGTGCTTAGACCGTACGTTGGGAAGTTCACAGCTTGTGATAGCAGCAGCTGATCCTCGATGTCAGTGGTGTCAATTTCGTTATAATCCCCGCATAGTATGAGCTTGGCACATGGGTACCTAACTCTGAAGTGGTGTGAGGTGGTAATGAGGTAATTGATAAGAATGTCTCTGGTGAGTAAACGAGACAGATGGTATGCCACATAGTATATGATAGAGGCAGTGTGGCAAAGGTGGCCGTGTGGCGCAACAAACACCCATAATGCCTCCACATCAGCTGGGACTAAAACTTCCAGGCGTGATGGACGTAGTCCATCCTGACAGAAGAGGGCAACGCCCCCTCCACGTTCATGTGTACGAAGGTGATGAAAAATTTATATCCCTCAATGTGGCACGTTCAGGAACAATTTACTATGCCTTTCAGATGGCAATGACGTTGGCAGTAACTGACTGATTGCGGTAGCAAACTCGTCAAATTTGTTGATGACGGAGGTGATGTTGAAGAGCAGTAAGTACTGTACAATATTAGGAGAACTTCAGTGTATTAGTATGGTCTGTCAGGAGTAGGTTTCTCTGTATGTATGTATGTATGTATGTATGTATGTATGTATGTATGTATGTATGTATGTATGTATGTATGTACAGTCAACCAAAGATCCATCGACCTCTTATTCCAAAATCAATCATACATGAAATATACCATCAAACAAAACATTACAAAAAAACTTTATTTAAGAATTAATTCGAAAATCTTTATTGAAAACGTTAATTTTCCCGAGTGTAAACTTTAACAACGCCCGGATGTATCTTTATAGAAAAAAATTCATTTTCTCATAAAAGGTTTTGAAATTCTATTATTTTCAAAATATATGCTATCAAATAAATCCCAAGATAAATATAGAATAGAAGACTAAAGAAAAAATGTATGCTGCAATTCTTTTCAAACAATTGTCACCAACTATCAAAACACCCAAACAGCGCTTTAGAAAATGGATTAATATTTTGCGAAGTTCAGGGATCTTAAATATCAACAATGCACCTTTATGTAAACAAAACATCTTACGGTGTTCTTTAAAACAAATTGACATTCAAAATATCTGCGTAGATCAGCTATCAAGACATCCAAATATACCTTATAAAAAAAATTTAAAGTTCTGCTCTTCAAAAGTTTTTATGATGGCCTCAAGATTTCGGTGGTGTGGTGGAGGTGAGGACGCTGGTGAGGGGGACCGCGCTGGCCACCACCTCACACCAACTCTAAAACTGAGTTACGGGTGACTCCTCCCCATCAGCCAGCCCAGCCGTCCACATAAATATAGCAAAAGAGGGACAAAAGGCGGGATAGAGGAGGAGGAGAAAGAAAAGGAGGAGGAAAAGGAGGAGGAGGAAAAGGAGGAGGAAGGGGAAGAGGAAGAGGAGGAGGAAGAAGAAGAAGAAGAAGAGGTGGAGGAGGAAGGCCAAGTGGTGACAGGTGAAGAAGGTAGAAATGCAGGAAGAGGAGGAACTGAGAGTAAATGAGTAGGAGGAGAAAAAAGAAGATAGTAACACTATAAAACGAGAGATGAAGATTATTATGGGGAATAAGAACAGCAGCCGATAAAGGCCGAATAGAGACCAATGAAAATTGGCCTACACAAACTGTATATGATCACTTGGCCGATAAAGTGGCAACAAGTTATAATATTAAAGGGACGTCCTATGGATTTCACCTTCCAAAGGTACAGTGAGCAAGGATGCATTGAAACCCGCCCTGACTCTCGTACTCGCAGGGAGCTAAGCCTTTGTCTTTTGCAAAATATTGATCCGCAAGATATAAAATTGCTAATACCTGTTTTGAATTTTGATACATATGAGCTTCCACAAAAGCAATGCAATTTTCGTTCATAAAAGGAACAATAAACTGGTCAACATAAAAAAAAATTCTCATGGTTCTGGATCAAAACAGTCTGATTCTAGTGTAATTGTATGTGCTGAACTCAATTATGACATTCGTATAGCTGTATCAGGCTCAGTTTTCCAGAACCAGCATATCTATATATTTAGTGTACCATGCTATTCATACAGTAATTTATATGCTCATTGGCTCCACTTATGCAATTATTTTGTCCTGATTTGTGCTTTTTTGTTTGTTTCAGTTTGCTGATTCATGATATTGCATATCTACACCTGCATGATTTGTAATTACTCTGAAATTAACAAAACATGGAACGTCGCAAGTGTGTGAACGGTGCTGACAGTTTTTGCTACATATGTGGTGCCTTCACTCCTGGTAGCCTCAAGAAACCAATCACAAAAGCTGTTCGACTGAACTACAAAAGTTACTTCAAATGTCATTTGGGTGACCAAGACAAGAAATGGGCAACTCATGTAGCCTGTAAGTCTTGTGTTAGCCACCTGAGCGAGTGGATGTGTGGTAAACGAAGTTCAGGAATGCCGTTTGCTGTACCAATGATATGGCGTGAACCTAAAGACCACAGTAGTGACTGCTACTTCTGTCTCACAAATATTAAGGGAATAAAAATCAAGACACGAGGCAAGGTACAGTACCCCAATATTGCTTCTGCAATCCGACCAGTACCGCACAGTACTGAACTTCCAGTCCCAAATCCACCGACTGAACAAGAATTGAGTGATTCCGATTCTACCTCTACCTCAATGGAAAACGACTACCAGGATGACTCTGAAAATACCAGGCCTTAACTATTTACTCAAGAAGCGCTTCATGATCTCATCAGGAACCTAAACTTGTCAAAAGAAAAGGCTGAAGTTTTGGGATCCAGACTAAAGCAGCGTAACCTGCTAGAAGATGGAGTGCATATCACTACAGCACTTTTAGAACTTCATATTTTGTCATTATAAAGGATTTGAACTTATGTTTTTTGGTACAATTTTTTGAGCTTATCTGTGATAGGTTTAAAATTGTA
Source organism: Homarus americanus (assembly GCF_018991925.1). NCBI lineage: Eukaryota > Metazoa > Arthropoda > Malacostraca > Decapoda > Nephropidae > Homarus > Homarus americanus. The sequence goes on along the minus strand of NW_024739192.1, from coordinate 15,108 downwards.
TCTTGCATGATGCGATAATGTTACTATATTTACTATTTTTTTTATTCTTTAAGAAAGAAGGTCTGATGGTAGAATGAAACATCCAATTAATATTCATTAATATGAAATTAGTCATGAAAGCACAGTCACATGAGATAATCTCATCTTTTGCACGACACGTGATGGAATATTAAATATTTGTACCTATTGATTTTTTTATAAAACCTGGTCTGATAGAACAAAACAAATATCAGATTCGAATTCAGCAATATGAAATTAGTTGTGTGAGCATGATCTCATATGTAAACCATTTTGGCTGTTGACCATCATCCCATAGATTGGGAAAACAGTTTAGAAGTGTATAAATCATCATGTGTCACAGAAGGACTGCTGTTTGAAGCAAGTTTGATTACGGAAATGAATTCTATAAACCTTAGTGATGGTCAGTACAAAACTGATAATATGTTACATGGGGGTGCTGGTGGTAGAGTGGTACCGCTCTTGCCTTCGCAAGCGAGATGTCACGGGTTCGATTCCCGGGCCGGTGGAAGTTGTTTGGACATACTTCCTAGCCCCCATTAGTCCCTGTTCACCTAGCAGTAAAGTAGGTGGTACCTGGTGTAAATCGAAAGTTGCGAATTCGTATTCAGGGACAAGTTGTTGGAGCTTCCAATAACTTGATGACATAAACCATTGACTCTTCAGGCTTCTATGCCCTTGACTCTTCAGGCTTCTACGCCCTTAACTCACGAGACATAAAGGCAAGCATGAACTTAGCATGCTTCCCTGTTGGGCACTGTAAACGCTTCTGCGCTTCACCTTACACAAGGATGTAGGGGGGTGCCTAATAAATAATAAAAAAAATAAAATAAAAATATGTTACATAAATTTAATTTTCAGTGGCCCAAGATTAAAAATGCTTTGAAAGCATTTAAATCTGACGAGGACTCCGCAAAACTACAGGAAGATCTAAACAAGTTTTCGAATGGTCTGAAAAATGGCAGATGAAATTCAACGTGGACAAATGTAAAGTACTCAGTATAGGAGATGTAAACAGGGAAACCAGATACCAGATGAACAACGATGCCATAGAGAAATCCGACTGTGAGAGAGATTTATGAGTAATGATAAGTAGGAACCTTAAGCCAAGTAAACAATGTGTTTTTGCTCGTAACAAGGCTAATAAAGTACTTGGGTTCATACAAAGGAGTGTTAGTTACAAGACTAGCGAGGTCATCCTAAAACTGAATCTTGCGCTTGTGAGACCACATCTGGATTATGCAGTTCAGTTCTGGTCATCGTATTACAGAATGGATATAGAATCTTTGGAAAGAATTCAGAGGAGAATGACAAGACTAATCCCGGGAATTAGGAATCTTGAGTATAGAGACAGGTTAAAGCATCTTAATTTGCACTCCCTCGAGAGACGTAGAGCGAGGTGTATAAGTGGAAGTCAGGGCTAAACAAAGGGGACATTACAAAGCTACTCAAACTATCCAACCAGGAGCGAACTCGCAACAATGGTTTTAAATTAGACAAATTTAGATTTAGGCATGAAGTAGGTAAACACTGGTTTGGAAACAGAGTAGTGGATGAATGGAACAAGTTACCAAATATCATCATTAACTCGAATACGCTGAATAGCTTCAAACATAGGTTGGATGCTTATATGAGCAATAGGGGTTGGGTGTAAACGGGACTGCCCAGTATGGGCCAATAGGCCCGCTGCAGTTTCCTCCATTCTTATGTTCTTATGTTCTTATGTAAATGTTTAGTGGGTCTCATATTCTTTACCTGACTTGACATGAATAGTCACGTAGCCTATTTTTATAAGGTCCTCTTACAGTATGTTTGCGGTGGTGGTGGTGTGTGGATTCGTGGATCTCATGTTATTGACCTGACGTGATGTTTTGTAAGGTCACCCCATTTATATAAGCTTCTCTCAGTACTTGTAAATTCAGTTGCCTCTGAAGATGTCTTGAATAAACACCAAAGCTAAAGTGCTCTGTTGTTTCCCTTTTCCAGTGTGATTTTATCTATACAGGTGGCTGCATTTATAAAGTTCCTTGCAAGGCATGTAATATGTTTTACTTAGGCCAGACAGGTAAAGATCTTGTAACTATACTTAAACAACATAAATATAGTGTTAGGACAGGCCAGGAATCCAATGCTCTGTTTGTTCATTTGAGGGATAATAAGCATTGCATTGACTGGGATAATGCCTCCTCAATATTACCTTGTAATTCAATTGACAGTAGGAACATTATAGAATCTAGTCTCATTAAACATACCGAATCCATCAACATGAATTTGAGTAATGGTATGTAAAAACTGGATAATTTCGAAATTAAGAAGATTTGTAACCAGGTGAGAAAGTTGGGTCAGCTTACCCTCTGACCTGACTACCGACTGCTGCGGTGCTTTTTGAAGATTAGTAGACTTGATCTCACCCTCCTCTTTATATATATTCCTTGTTTTGTACTTCTCCTTAGTCTGTACTCACCCCTGAAGATGTGGATTACACGAAAGCGCTTGGGAACAATGTGTTTTCTTCTTTCCTTGTGGTTATCAGCATATACCTGGATCACGGTCGGAATTACTGGACTTTTAATTTCTCACTTGACTTGGGGTTTATTAAAGTTTATTAGATGGTAAATGCAGTGGAAGCGCCCTTTGAGAAATCCCGAGCCAGCACAAGAACACTTAAATTTACTAAACAAAATGAATTGTCCGTGACCCGTGGAAGGATAGCATCTGTGACTGGGATGAATAGGCACACTGTAAAATTTTGAATACTTATATTCCCTCAACACTACAAACACAATCAAATAATGGTACACCAATATGCTCACCTCTTAACTTGGACTTAAAACACTACTCTGGGGAATAAAAGTTATGATATTGAAATTATTAGAAACTCAGGCACTGGCTCATTAGACAACAATAGTTTAAAAGTATTAAGAAATGTTGCTTGCATACATGACCACAGGCCTTAAGGGCTTTCAACAAAATAATATCAGCACTGAGAAAATGGTATAAAAAATAAAGAACTTTTAACTCCACCTGACTAGGCCTTCAGGGCACTCAACAGAATTATATTACCCTAACAGATGCTCACTTCGTAACCTAACTTAACCACTACTCTGGGGAACAAAGGTTATACCTGAGATTGGAATTATAAAGAAAATTAAATGCATTAAAGGGAACTAAATCACAGTATCACTCTGGTTCTACTTAGTGACACAAACATTCAAAAAACAATACTATCAAAATCATTTAAGAACTATTAATACGTCAAGATAATATCAGTAACTGAAAAAAATGGTACTAACAACACACAAAATATTGTCACTATTATTGAGATGTTACTGGGTCCACCAATACCTGGGAACCATGCTCCACCCAACTCATCATACACCCGTAATAAGGGAGATAAAATGTTTCTCTAGGTATCCCCTAGACTCCTGGTCTCAGTGTGTGACCATTGATTTACTCAGATAGCCTCAGTGTACTCTCAGTGCGTCCATGGTCAGGAAGACGGAACGCTAGCAGGTGACCATGGCCAGTAGGTAATACTTCTAGCTGACCGAGGGCGCAGCGGTGCTGTGCGCACCCACGTGGTAGAACTGATCACCCATCACCCAATGCTGATGCTGGTCCGTGTCGTTTTAGTTGTCAGGAGCACTCTTTCCTCAAGAGATCTGCTACCCCGCTAAGCAGTAACAAGCCTACACTGATCGTTCCAGCAGCGCCAACCCTCAATCATCAACTGTAGTCTCAAACGGCAGTCAATCTCTCGCAGTCAATCTCTAGCAGTCATCACTCTCGCAGTCAGTGGGTTCTGACGGAAACCTATGAAGACTCACTGTTAGCTCTTGTTAACTTTATCACTGTCTAAACCCTGTCTGAGATCGGATGAAACTTACTTGTTATACTGTAATAGCGCAACACAGGTGACTAGAACGAGAACATAGAACATAAGAATGGAGAAACTGCAGCGGGCCTATTGGCCCATACTGGGCAGTCCCGTTTACACCCAACTAATGCTCATAGGCATCAACCTATGTTGAAGCAATTCAGGCGTATTCGAGTTAATGATGATATTTTAGTGGCATTTCCATTCATCCACTACTCTGTTTTCAAACCAGTGTTTACCTATTTGTCACGCCTAAATCTAAATTTGTCTAATTTAAAACCATTGTTACGAGTTTGCTCCTAGTTGGATAATTTGAGTACCTTTGTATGTCCCTTTGTTTTAACCCTGCCTTCCCACTTATACACCTCTCGGGTCGCCCCTCGCTCTACGTCTCTCAAAGGGGAGTGCAAATTAAGATGCTCTTTTAACCTGTCTATACTCAAGGTTCCTAATGCGGGATTAGTCTTGTCATTTCTCCCTGAAGATTCTTTCCAAGGATTCTATATCCATTCTGTAATACGGTGACCAGAACTGAACTGCGTAATCAGGTGTGGTCTCACAAGAGCAAGATACAGTTTTAGGATGACCTCGCTAGTCTTGTAACTAACACTCCTTTGTATGAACCCAAATTACTTTATTAGCCATTCTGAGCAAAAACGCATTGTTTACTTGGCTTAAGGTTCCTACTTATCGTACTCCTAAATCCCTCTAGCAGTCGGATTTCTCTATCACATCGTTGTTCATCTGGTATCTGGTTTCCCTGTTACATCTCTACTTATGAGTGCTTTACATTTGTCAGCGTTGAATTTCATCTACCATTTTTTCAGACCATTCGAAATTTGTTTAGATCTTCTGTAGTTTGCAGTCCTCGTCAGATTTGATAACACGTCCTATTTTTTGTGTCATCCAGCAAATTTACTTATGTTGCTGTCTTGCCGATATCTATATGTCGTTTATGTATATAATAAACAATAATGGTCAAATTACTGAGCCTTGGGGACTCCACTTGTGACGTTGCTCCAATGGGACTTAGTGCGTTAATGCTCACTCAAAGCTGTTTCCTGTCCTGTAACCCGCGCCCTAATCCATTTAAGGGATGTCACCTTTGATGCATGAGCTTTACCTTTCCTAATTGGTCTTTCGTGTGGGGACTCTGTCGAAGGCTTTGCTAAAGTCGAGATATACCACATCATAATTGTGCCCCTCGTCCACCCGATTCGAAAACCCCAGTGAAAATAATGTTAATAGATTAGTTAGGCAAGAACGTCCGCTTGTGAAGCCATGCTGGGAATCATTGATCAATCTGTGCTTCTCAGGTGATTTCGAATAGAGTTTGAAATGATTGTTTCCAGTAATTTACCTACTATTGATGTTGAACTGATTGGGGTAGTTAGAGGATAATGATCTATCCCCCCCCTTCTTGAAAATCGATTATTACATTAAGCTATCCTCAGGATTCTGGTACTACCTGTTTTAAGGACATGTTAAACAACTGCTAAGGGGCATACTGGGCTAACCCCTTACATTCCTTTACAATACTCTGTAGATATCTCGCCGGGACCAGGTGACTTAGGCTTTAGTTTGTCTATTTGCTTACTAACATAAGATTTACTAGTCACTACTATCTCACTTAATTTGTTTTTCTTCACTATCTCTGAATAAATTAGAGTTGCCTCGGGTATCATGTTTTACCCAAATTTTAGGTGGTGAAAACTGTTGAAAATATTTATTCAAATTATTGCTCATTTCCCGTGTCGTTATCGAGTAGGCTTCGCGGTATCGACGTATTGGTCCAATCTTTTCTCATGTTTAGTTTGATACATTTGGTAGAATCCTTTGGGGTTTGTCTTCGCCTCCCTTGCTATCCTTACCTCATTATTCCTCTTTTGCTTTCCTTATCTCGGTTTTAACCCTACTCGCCGTATTACCCTATAATAGTCGAGGAATTGAATTTCGCCACGATTTGTCCTTCTACCTATAGCTACTTTGGCCAATGATGTTCCTTAAGTAAGTATATATCCATTTAGGGTCATTATTTGTCTGATCTGAGTTTTGTATGGTATGTTCTGCCTTTGTGCATTAAGTAACTCACTATTTGGGGTGTCGTGGAACTCGGCAGTCTCAGATCTCGTTATCCCGGAATTGATTGATATACATCGGAGTTTCGCGGCCAAAGCGCGACACCCCTCTCTCAAACTGCACCTCTTTAAACTGTAAAGTTTACCCTTAAGAATCTGGTACTTTTGGTAGATTTTCCTTCGTCTACTGAAAATCTAACTGGAATCAATTTCTTTTGTGATCTCTGTTTTTACCAGGTTCGTTCCCTGCACCGACATTGCTAATGAGGTTTTCTGCTTTGACAGAACTAGATCCAGTATATTATTATTACCGTGTGGGTTCGGTTATATGTTGGCAAGGAAACAGTCCTGGATAGATCTCGAGGAAAATCCTCGGATTCTGAGTTACCGTAGGTCAGTCCAATCCTGTTGGCCAAGGTTAAGGAAGTCGCCTACTATACAGACTTTGTTGTTGTGTGTGAAGCCCTGCATTTTCATCACAATAAATTAAAAAGCAATGCGCTATATCAAGATTGGGGGTCATATATTACTCCTGTGATTAATTTTTCCCGACCGTCGCTTAACTCTATCCAAATTGTTTTCTGTATTCCTCTCAGTTTTCTTCCCCTTATTTATTTCCTTCAGATTATCCCTAACATGGGTGCTACTCAAAGCCTCCTTTTCCTGGTCTGCCTAACCGGTATGGAACAGTTTGTAACCCACAATTTGGTATTCGACTGAAGGTAATTCACATTATTATATAGGTTGATGCATGTTTCTGTAGATACGTTATATGTTCTTGAGGGTACATACCAAGGCCCCTAATATCATCCATTTTGTTTCTCATACTTCTACTGTCAATTCAGCTTCAGCATTGACTGAGGAAACAGCCAGCCTGCCAGCCTCGTGTCCTCTCGGCGTTAGCTTAGGCCTACGTGCCATATTTTCCGCCTAACTAATAATCTTTCTTGGGACACCCGTAACATTATTCAGACTGATAAACGATCTATAATAATTTCAAATTTATATAGTCCCTTAACTTCATGAGATCGCATCATTATTAATTCGGAAACTACATTCCATATCGTATAGGCCTAGTTCAGCTCTCACTATGGGCAAGAACACTCTGTTCCTCAGTCGACCTTGAAAACTCAGTATCGCCAATGGCGCGGCGTTTGAAATCACACTGAAGTTTCTGAATATTATATATATATATATATATATATATATATATATATATATATATATATATATATATATATATATATATATATATATAGTACGTAGGCAGCTACCAAACAGGGAGGTACTTCAGCCTGGAAAGATAATGGAAGCATAATGTATTGTCTAATGGTAAACCCTGCTGCCATAAATGGCATCACGAAAATGTGACCAAGTCCCAGGTTGCTGATCTGACTTTCTGCCTCATTTACACACAATTTCAGGGTCTCATTTGTTTCTCTTACAATTGACAACACAACATACTGTACATATATTGTTTCTCTCTCTGGATTTTGTTTTTCTTTACGGTTCTTTATTGTTATTATTATTGCAGTGTTGTTATTATTATTATTATTATTGTGTTCATTATTATTATTATAATTATTATTATATTATTATTATTATGATTATTACGCCCCAGGCTGATGTGGGTCAGTGACCTGTTAACTCGAATTGGGCTAATCCTTAAGAAAAAAAATTATATATATATATATATATATATATATATATATATATATATATATATATAATATATATATATATATATATATATATATATATATATATATATATATATATATATATATATATATATATATATATATATATATATATATATATATATATATATATATATATATATGTATATATATATATATGTATATATAATTCCACATTGAGTTTAACTAATTAATAGAAATCCGAAATGGCCGACTAGGAGACCAATAATTGTAAGAAATAACATACAATTTCAATGTAGAAACGAATGCCTAACACTATGGTCACTAACCCGGTGGAGTTGGCATCCCATTGAGTCTGCCGAGTCTAATCAATAAATAAATTCATTATTTTTAATAATGGCATGGTAATCTTACACCTGTGGCCACTATAAACAGTAAACTTGAAGGTGCACTCAGGCCTGCCTTGTAAAAACCAAATTATCTTCCACATCGTCCCTTGCAGGCACAAATGTCATGTTCACGTCAGTATTTTCTCGGGAGCAACGGATCTTGTCATTGGTGAACAGAGTGGTATGCTCCACACCCCTTATTCAGTAATTAGCCGCAATGCAAACAGGAACAGTATTTAGCTAACCATCACAAATTGTAATTATGCATTATGTATCAAATAAAGAAAAATAAAATATGAAATTGGGTATTAAGAAATATAAAACTGAACTATAGGCCTACTCAGACAAGTAATGGTATACAGAAAAAACATTAAGTAGGCTAATGTGGCAGTTTTTGTGAAACCAGGTTCAAATGTAGTAAAGCTGCTTCCACGAGAGTTCCTTTGTGTGAGTGTAAGTGAGCTTTTGAGGATACAGTCATTGTTCTTTATACAAATCTGCTGGGAACAGTAGGTTGACCAAAACATTGAAGAAACACTACTCATTTCAGTGGTACCTGATGCACTTTTTTTTCTCCAAAAAGCCCAACAATGACTCTGAGGTTTGTGTGGTGTGTTTCAGAAAATTAATCTGCAGGGACAGGAGCTACTGTGCAGCAGCATGATTACCCTTATTGATATAGACGGCAGTGACTAGTCTCATCTTTTACCGACTGTAATCGTTAAAGCATTTTATGTACTTGTGTGTTGCCATCTGCCAGGTATAATGTTTCCCAGTCTTACAAAAGAGTATCAGATTAGGTGCAAGAGCCTGCCATCTATTATACATTTTAGAAGCCAACGGCCTGGCTGCAAAATATATATATATATATATATATATATATATATATATATATATATATATATATATATATATATATATATATATATATGTAGGTTACATACCTCTTTTAAAAGCTATCAGAACTTGCAGCTTCTGTAGTAGAGGGAGTAGTAATTCTAACTTAAAAACAAGAGGAAAGAAATACATGATAGAGCGATGTTTGTCCGGTGACTTAGGTCGAACAGTTTGAAAAGAACCAACTTTTTCCACTCTGCGCTAATCGTCGTGAATACTGTAGGGTTGAGAGAGACACTCAAGCATTCCAATGTCAACACTGTAAAAGCCATCTTCTGACTGAAGAGGGCAGACACTGTATTGCACTTAATGGTTGCATGTATAAACACCAGGTGATGGCTTATAATATGAAAAAGCTGCGTGATCTTTATCTATATAACACAAGCAATAGGTTTCGTCCAAAAGCATATGGAGATCCATCATTGATGTGGTTTATGCGAACATCATCACCAACAGTGTCTGGCGGTAGTAAATGGAACCGTCTAGTCAGCATCTTCAATGTTCAGTGCTGAGACCTCTACCTTCATATTAACCGATCCTATTTTTGCCATTAACCACACATTCTTTTTGTGGAGCTTGATTTTCTTTCCCAGCTCGAATACAATATCAGCAGATACGTTCCGGCTGCTATTGTTATTAAAACAAACCGCCATAATAACTCTACAGCCCCGCCCGTAGTGGTCAAGTACAGAGAACATAATAGTGGTCACATACTCGTGTAGGGTGGCATAAGAAGCTTAGGAGGTGAACTCCACCATGATGAATCATACACCATGAGGAGGGAGAGAGAGAGACTCTCAAATACTTTTTTAGTCGTCAAGATAGAGTATACGTTTTTTACACACACACTGAGGTGTGGCTCGTAGTACCACGGAGCACCTTCAGTAGCAGTACGGAGCACCGCACGAGTAAAAACGTTCCGGGCAAACATCCGTAACGCCCCGGCAGGGAAGGTCTTCCTAGCACCTAGAGAGTCAGTGAAGAGTTTGACGTCGCAATACACGGAAGCCGGCCCTTACGGCTCTTGAAGATTCCTTATGCTGTCCAAAGCGGATCCACCACCGCTATGTCCCGAGCCTGTACGATACCCCAACAGATATAGATATACCCGACCAGTTGCACAGATCTAGACCCCACTTGTGGGGGAACTCTTAGGTCTTACATGTTCTTGAACACACTAATTTTATGGCCATCTGATTACCACATAAAATTTATCAGATATCATATATAGTTGAGCTTATTGAAAAAAAAAAAAAATAAAAAAAAAAAAATAAAATAAAATAAATAAATAAATAAATAAATATATATATATATATATATATATATATATATATATATATATATATATATATATATATATATATATATATATATATATATATATATATATATATATATATATATATATATATATATATATATTTACTGTATATATGGTTTTAAATCGTTATTTTTTTCATTTATTTGAGATTTCTCTTGGCTAAAACCTTCCGCTTCTGTGTCAAACAATCATGTGTTCCCGAATCAATAAGCGCCGCGTGGATAGCTATAAATGGCAAGGGCTGATTATAGCCCATTACCATTTTCAAAATGGTTTGTCATTTTGCTGGTACCAGGAGTCTTGGTGTCTATTATTTCAACTCGCTCATAAGGAGGTAATGGAACATTTTAGGAGTAAACTAGAAACGGTTTATTAAATTATATTTAGTTTTCGTATTTGTCAACAAATTTAACTTTGTAAACTCACATCTGAGACACGTTTTATGCTACAACAACTACAGTATTAGCCACAAAAAGATTAGTGAATACTAGATCTCGAATAAATTTCTTGTCAAAACATTGAGGCCTAAGATTTTTCGGCATTCTTATCAATAGAAAGTCTTTTTTCCTTATAAAGAGGAAGACACAGGCAATGTTTTATTACAAATGTTAAAACAGCAGTTTTGGTTCAGCATATTTAGCATAATTATATATATATATATATATATATATATATGTATATATATTATTATCATGTTGTGAGAGCTGCAGTGAGTTGTGCAAATGCATAAATGCATACGTAATGTCCTTACTTTTTTATGTAGGCTACCCACAGAAACATACTTACTGCTTGCCGAACATACTAGATAAACCTCATAGTCCCTCATATGTAAATAAATAATTTATACACGATAAAATACTGAGTAAAAAGACCCAGCATATTGATTATTATTATAGATAAAAGAAATATGGAATATAAGGAAATATGGCAAATGATTTAAGGTATGTTTGAGTGGAGGCTGAGGAGGAGGACGGGAGAAGTTTATGCCTGCCTACCTGGAGCTAAATGACCCAGCCCAGATGGGACCAGTGGCCGCCAGGTACTACCCCGAGTAGTAAAGACGAAGAATAAAGTATGAGGCAGCTCGCCCTCATGGAGGGAGGAGGGATGTAGAAGAAAATAGTAATAAAGAAAGAGGAAGATGTAACAAATTTCACCTCGGTATGCCAGTTGAACCCGGCCACCAAGGTTGGTAGTCAGATAGCTTTTTCCCCATCGGGTTCCAGTGTAAAGATGCCTGACTGGCAGCCGGTGGTAGAGGTTCTAAACCCGGCACCTGGAGGTGAATTTTTAACATTGACTTACCTGTGTACATTAGCAGGTTCTGATACACAAGAGGAAGATGGTCCGCTGAGGGCGGAAGTGGATATAATAAAGAGGAAGAATAAATTAAAGTGTGATAGCCACGACAAGGGAATAAAGTATGAAGGAATGGAACAGGACCAAAAGAAAAGGAATAAAGTAGGGAGGATGGAACAGGAACAAAAGAGAAGGAATAAGTATGGGATAGGATGGAAAACGAAGAAAGAGAAGGAATAAAGTATGAGAGAATGGAAAGAAACAAGGAGGAAGGGATAATGTAGGATGAGGACCAGGGAAATAGGAATAAAGATTGTGGGAAGGAAGATGAAGAAGGTAAGAATAAGGGTTGGGGAAGAAAAAAGAACATGGCGAAGAGGAAGCGTGGAGAGATGGAAGATTTAGAGGGTTATATATATTAGACAGACAGACAGACAGAGAGAGAGAGAGAGAGAGAGAGAGAGAGGAGAGAGAGAGAGAGAGAGAAAACGGGAGATTGAGGAAATGAAAGCACTGACTGAACATGATAGGTACATGAAGGAAATGAAAATGAGAAAAATGGTAAAATAATTGTAACAAAAATATTGATAAAAGGAAAGAATAAAAAAGAGAGATAAATACGAATATGTAAAGAAGAGAAGGGAATGTTTGGAGAGGAGAGAGGGAATACGGAGGAAAAATGAAGATAAAGGAAAGGGAGAAGAAGAATTAAGATAATTTATATGATGAAGATGATGATGATGATGGTGATGATAAATTATGAAGATGACGATAAATGATGAATGGTGAATGATAATTATTGATATTGATGACGATGATGTAAAAAACGATAATAATAATGAAAATGGTGACGATGAAGACGAGTATACTTTTGAATAACTGCAAATCAAAAGTAGAAAGTGTGTGTTTTTGTTTAGAAAGTGAAGGCAAAATAAAAAAGAGGGAAACTACTTTGACTTTTTGATAATCTAAGATAAGGGAAGAAAGGGATTAGAGTACTTGAAAAATTCTATATGAAAATGACTAAGCTGGGCACGTTAGAACAGACACGAAAGGATATTACATAGAAACTTAAGATTTTTACAGACAGAAGATAAGGTTCATAGAAAATCCTAAACTTCACAGACAAATATCACATTACATAGAACTCCAAAATTTCACTGACAGGAAATAAAATGCAAAATTAAATCCCAAACTTCACAGATATGAAAGACAATAAATCGAATTGTTAAATGATCAAAGGTATATGTGTGAAGATTACATTAGATGAAGGATATAAAAGAACTACAAAAAAGGAAGAAATTACGTCAAATACATATCACAAGGCATAATGGAATTCAAAGAAGAAGAAGATCAAAACACAGAGATAAAACATGTAAGAATAGTGAGACGGGTGAGAAGGAACAGTAACACCGCTTAAAGTAAATAACATGAAAACGAAATGGTCAGTGAGATTCAGTCAACAGGGAAGATATTATGGAAAAATTGCCTGGTGTTCTTTACCCTGAGCAAGACGGGATAATATACGTGTTAGGCAGTGGCACATGTTACTGTCTTTGAAGATGAGGGACAATTATCTAGGATTAGTTTCGATAGGATAAATAATATCATTCGTTACATTAAATTAAAAAATATATATTAATGTTTATCAATGACACTGGCTCTTTAGGATCATCTAAAAATCCTATTCTTTCCTTGAAGTCACTCCTTTGATCCTGTAATGTATTAACTCTTCGTAGCCCCTATAGCAGAATAACGTCACTGACAAAAAGACAGCATACATTATTTCTGGGTGAAGTAAAAAATAGAGTAGAGAGAATGGATTATACCAAGGTTCTAAGCTGACGGGAAAGGCTGTATAAGACTCACCATCAATACGACTCAGCAAGAGAGAAAGGAGCAGATAAACAGCCAGAAGTGCGAGGGGACAAAGCGGCCACAGGGATTTAAGAGGCAAAAAAGGGAGGAAGAAGCAGCAGCAATAGCCTTTAGGAACAAAATCTTTAATGATTATCAACAACTGCAAGGAAATAGCAGCAGAAATAGCAGCAGCAGCAACAGGAGTGGTACGAAGCAGGAGGCAGGAACCCCGGAAGAAGAGTTTCACCCATGTGTTAATACTCACGACGAGCTAAGGACAAGAGCAGGTCTCTGCCCATGAAATGGTTCTATGTCTCATTGTAGAGAAAGCACTGTACCTTACACAGGCGGAGTAATCTTGAAAATGCTCCCGTTGTGTGTGGGCGGCAGATGGTCAGTTACGGCTCTAAGTTAGCGCCTTCATGCCCTATCACCCACATGTTGGCTGGCGGCGTTTATTAAATTCTCATTCAGTAGTAAGTGTGGTTTGGTACATTGTGATACGTTAATCAGCACAGCTGCTGTATATACTATGGAGTCGTGGCGCTTATACTAACTGTGTAAAAAAAATCACTTGGTGTAAAATTTGGCTTTCCTTTGAACAACATTAAAAATGCGTTTAGAATTTTTCTATCTTGTCTCGCTTCAACACCTTCCTCCACGACAATACTCCTCCTTTACGAGAAAGCTGCAGAAATGGGTGAATGTGCACCCACTAGTTTGCCTCCTGAAGGTAAATCGCAGGGCCGAGTCACACTTGCTTGGTATTTCAGAATATGGATTTTATCCATTGTGAGCTGGTGACGGAGATCAGCCTTGTAGGCAGTGAATGTTACACCTCCTCCACCTCTTACCTTCACTATGTAATCACACGAAGTGTGTGTGTGTGTGTGAAGGAGAAGGAGGAATAATGGGGTTAATTCTTGATTACACAATTCTAATACAAGTGTTGCTTAAAATATTGGTCGAAAGAGGGATCAGTCAGTATCACAAAATAAATAAATGGTTAAATCCAAATAAAATGTCAGCAGGTTACAGGAAACACTGAACCAGTAGTCATATTTAGAATACATATTCAACATCTTTCTAGTGGCCCTATGTTTTCAGGGCTGAATAACAAAGGTCGATGTTGCACATTTGAAAATGGCACCACCAGACATAAACGATGTCTCCCGTAGCTCATCAGTTGACATGAGAATGTAAAGGAGTGAACAAGTGATGACGTTTATTTAAAGAAAGAGGGAGATATTAAGGAGGTAAGATTTAAATAGGTGCAATCGATAAATTTATAGCTAAATATAGGGACAAGGGAGATGAATGACTCTCCAGGTGATATGAAAATGTAAAAGAATATCCAGATTAACTGTTTTAATTATGTATAAGAAATATTATGGAACAAGAAGAAGAATTAATCAGTAATTTAAGATATGCCAACAAGATAAGAGGAAGGCAGGAATCTTACATCCAAGAAAACGCCTGGTAACATCTAAAAACATTTCATAGTTAATGGAAAAATATTTATAAGCTCTGCAAGAACAAAGGTTTCACTCAGCGCCTCATTGTAAGTTACGCTACATTACTTCTATAAAGATAATACTGTGTTAAATAACAAATGTTAAACATCTTAAAGGTGATGAACACGTTGTAGTCGATGAGTGCTAGAAGCTGCTCAAAAGTCTTCCCTCTGTAAGGTAAAGATGATAATTAG